>NC_143533.1:3294583-3386415 GCF_031878675.1 Megascapheus bottae | reverse complement strand
TAATGCCATATTGCTACTTGTTTAGAATGTGCTATAGAGGTGTACTTATATTATTGGCTATAGAATTGTAAGAAAGCAAATGTGATTGGATGATGGGCCTATAAAAGCCCAGGGTTTTGAGGAAGTCGGGGTCGACCCGGCATAGCTGTAAGCTTGCTGAATAAACTGCTGCTCGAGAAGAAGTCTCACTTGTTGCATCTTCCTTGCCGGCCGAGGGGATAGCGACACTTCTAGCTACAGGACACCATGTAATAAGCCCTTAGCTACTCTGCCAAGGCTTCCATACTTTACGTTGTTTATTTTTGTGCCAGTCCTGGGGCTTGAACTCAGGGCCTGGACATACCCCTGAGCTTTTTTTTTTTGCTCTTGAGTGTTCTACCACTTAAGCCACAAGTGTCGCTTCTGGCTTTTTTTGTTTTGTTTTGTTTTGAGTTTTTATTGTAATTAATAAAAGGGTTACATGATATTTGCCAGATAGAAGGTGCATTAATTCACATACATTGATACCCTTTCACATGTCTTGGTCCCCATTACCCTCCCCCCACCCCCCATCTTGTTTTCCCCCCTTCCCTATGCAATTTCAAATAACCAAATACAAATATATCCAATATATCAGATAACAAAGTGAGATACTGTAACAATATGAGATAACCAAGGGACAGCAAAAGAGATGAGAGATAACATAGTACATTAAGGACAACAATCACTCATTATACAGCTTTTGTTTCTATATCCTAGACGTCCTTTCAATTAGCTTCATACTATATGGCCTTATGTATCAAGGTTTTGCTCTATTGCAAATCTCTGCTAGGAGAGCCCAAGGTTTCTACTGATTATGACAAATGAGGGAAACCATTGAGCCTAAGTTCCTTTGAGTCTGGCTTACTTCACTTAATATGATTTTTTCTAAGTCTTTCCATTTCCTTACAAATGGGGAGATGTCATTCTTTCTGACAGCAGCATAGAATTCCACTGTGTACAAATACCACATCTTGTTGATCCACTCATCAACTGAGGGACATCTAGGTTGGTTCCATATCTTTGCTATGGTAAATAGTGCTGCAATGAACATTGTTGTACTAGTGGATTTAGTATGTCCTTGTTTCTGGACAACTGGGTAAATGCCAAGTAGTGGAATTGCTGGGTCATAGGGGAGTTCTATGTTTAGCCTTTTGAGGCACTGCCACACTGCTTTCCATAGTGGTTGAACGAGTTTGCATTCCCACCAGCAGTGTAGTAGTGATCCCTCCTGGTCACATCCCCTCCAGCATCTGTTGTCATTCGTTTTCCTGATCCTGGCCATTCTAACTGGAGTGAGGTGGAATCTTAGAGAGTTGTTTTGATTTGCATTTCTTTTATGACCAGAGATGTTGAGCATTTCTTCATGTGTCTATAGGCCATTTTTTATTTCTTCTTCAGAAAAGACTCTCTTTAAGTCTTTGGCCTATGTTTTTTTTCATTTATTTTTATTGTAATTAATAGAAGGGTTACATGATATTTGCCAGGTAGAAGGTGCATTAATTCACATACATTGATACCCTTCCACATGTCTTGGTCCCCATTACCCTCCCCCCCACCTTCCCCCTTGGTTTTCCCCCCTTCCCTGTCCAGTTTCAAGTAACCAAATACAAATGTATTTTGGCCCATCTTTTAATGGGATGGTTGTTACTTTGGAAATTAGTTTTGGAGTGATTCAAATTTTTGAGCTGTTTATGTATTTTAGATATGAAGCCTTTGTCCATTGTATGGTTGGTGAAGATCTTCTCCCATTCTGTAGGCTTCCTAATTAATTTACTAGCTATGTCCTTTGCCATAACAAAAGCTCTGCAGTTTAATGCAGTCCCACTTATCCAGCCTTTCTCTGATTTGTTGTGATTCTTGGTCCTTTGCACTGTGAGTCTCAGATCTCAGCCAGGATCACCTGAGTAGCTGGGATTTCAGGTGTGAGTCACTGGTGCCTGGCTAGAAACATTTCAGGTTTTTTTTTTTTTAATTTATTTTTATTTTTAAGCCATTGGTAAGTACCACTGGCAGCAACACCATAAATCTGGGTCCCTCATTCCAAGCCCTCTGGGGTCGTTTCCATAGTTGAAAGACGTAGGAAGCTACAAGCAGTCCTGCAATCAAGAGTGGCAATGCAACAGACTACCCATGGTGTGGCAGATTGTCACACTGAGATTATTTATAGCAAACAGAGTCCAGTGTGAATTTAGGACAGTGCATGCAAGAGAGAGAGCCCAGGGCTAGCCACCTGGGGCTGGCTCCCAGATTCTGTCCTCTCATCTAGCTCACACATTGCCGGTCCACGTGGATTCTTCCTGGATGTCCTGTGCTCAGAGGCCTTTTGCTTAATCCTTCCAGTGAGATGCTGGATCAGTGTCTGAACTTCAGATACTCAAGCCTGGTCTCTGTTTCCTTCCTCCCTGCTCTCCCCACCATTTCCTAGGCCCACAGAGTCCTCACTGTGCAGCCCGTTTACAAGGAAACCCTGGGCCTCACCTACAAACCCCAACACATCCACTCTGTCTCTCAGTGGAAATGCTGTGGTCCTCCTCTCATCTGTGACTGCCACCAGTCTCCTAAATTCTCTATACCTCTTCTCCATCCACCCCTGCAGCTTGCCTGAGGCCCAAGGTCACAGCACCAACTCCTAGCAGGCCTGACTAGCGCTGATTTTAAAGCCTTCATCTTACCTGGAGGTGGTGAAGCACAGACTTCATGGAATCCCTTTCCACAACACCGAACCATGAACACCTTGAATTTTATTTATTTTACTTGTTTGTCTCATCTTTCCAATCTTATGCTCAAGAAAGCTGGCCTGTGGCAGAACTCAGACATTCTTTGTTGACAGAAATCACAACATCTCCCAGCAAACTATTTTCCCTTTAGGAAAATGATTTCCAAATGCTCTATGGTTATTTCTATTTAGAATGTAATAAAATCCATGTAACTTCCTGTGGGCTACTTTGGGGCAGTCTAAGAGGATGGCAACAAGCCTTTAGGCTTTCCCTTATCCCAACATGGGCCCTGTCCCTGCTAAGCAATCTGGATTTTTCAGAGAGGCCTCTGGGACTGCTTAAGGCCCTTTGTTTGGTTTCCAGTTGCCTGTCTTTCTTTTCCGTAGTGCATTATTTCTTCTGTTTTGATGACTGACTGTCCTCACAATAAAATATGTTAATCTGATTTCAATGCTCTATTCCTACTCAGATCTAGATAGATAGCTAGATATAGAGATAGATATCTACTCCTACTCAAATCTATCTATCTATCTATCTATCTATCTATCTATCTATCTATCTATCTATCTATCTATCTGTCTATCTATTTATCGCCTATGGTGGAGATTAAATTGAGTCCAGGCATTATTCCTGAGCTTTTTTTGCTGAAGTTTGGCACTTTACCATTTGAGCGACAGAACCACTTCCAGCTTGTTGGTCATTAATTGGTGATAAGAGTCTCACAGACTTTGTCTGGTCTGGCTTTGAACCCTGATTCTCAGATCTCAGCCTCCTGTTTAGCTAGGTATGAGCTTTCTGGCATTCAGCTTTCCCTTTGCTTTCTTGCTCAGGCTGATGCTCTACCACTTGAACCACACTTATTTTTCTGAGTTTGAATTTTATTTTGTATCTGATAATAAGTAGATTCCTTTGATAACAGGATAATTTTCTCTTACAATCACAACAGAATTTCTCTTGGCCACTCTTGAGAGTCACCTAGGGTCCCATCTGCCAGGATTCTAATCCAGTGAGATTAGAATTCTTATTTAAAAGCAAACCACAACACATGAAACCAGAATCTGCCCAGATGACCCTGGTACAACCGGAGTGGAATAGAGCTAGCTGACAGCATGGAGCCCAGACATTTGTTCAGAACTGACTATGAAGTTATTAACTCTGTTTGTAGCTTCATTCTCACCTCTCCGCCTCAGTACCCAGGCTCCTCCCCACCCTCACACATTTCTGGACATTGGCGATTTCTATATATGTCAACTTGTTCTCTGCCTTCAGAGTTGTTTCTTTAATTAGCATGATGTTTTCTGTACCGAAATGCTTTTTTTTTTTTCCTTTTTGGAAAACTCTTCTTTCCTTGTCATTTCAATTTTGAAATCTATTCTGCCCCACAGTGACAGATTTAATTATTCCTTCTTAGGTGCCTCTGATCCTTTAGCATCTCTCTCTTGTAAGTTGGTGTGATTATATTTACATGGAAACAGCATCTCTTCCACAGAGTCCAGTGCCTTAAAGGTAAGAGACCATACACAGACCTGAGAGATCAAAGCACTGCACACAGCCAGGCTTGTGCCCTTTATCTACTTCTAGGATTGTGGGCAAACTATTGATCCTGCTATGATTTTTATCCTTCCTTCTTCAACATAAACAAGAAAGGAGGTCCGTGAGGGCTGCCATACAGATGAAGAAAGAAGTGGTGCTTCGGGTTTTGCTTGTAATCCTTGCTACTCAGGAGGCTGAGGTCTGAGGATCAAAGTTTAAATCTAGCTCCAACAGAATAGTCTATGAGACTCTAATCTCCAAGGAATCACCAAAAAGCCAGAAGTGGAAGTGTGACTCAAATGGTAGAGCACCAGCCTTGAGTGGAAAAGCTAAGGGACAACTTTTAGGCCCTGAGTGCATTCCCCTGTACAGGGAAGAAAGAAGAAGAAGACGAAGACGAAGAAGAAGAGGAGGGAGGAGGAGGGGGGGAGGGGGGAGGGGGCAGAGGAGAAGAGGAAAACAACAAAAAAGAAGGCAAATAAATGAGAAAGTGATAACAAGAGGTGCTTGAGAGAGAATGCGTGTTACCATTGTCAGGTCAGCTCTGCGTCTTCCATGTTGGGCCACTGGTCTCAGAGTGGGGCAGGAATCAGAATAGCTTCATCACACCACCTTGGAAGGAGAGAGTAGGATCTGTGGGTCGTGCTAGCAGGAGTCGCTGGGAAGTAAAGAAGATCGGATGAGTAGTAGCTGTAGAGAATTCACAAATCTCGGGGCTGGGAGTTTGGCCTAGTGGTTAAAGTGCTTGCCTAGCATGCATGAAGACCTGGGTTCGATTCCTCGGTACCACATACATAGAAAAAAGCCAGAAGTGGTGCTGAGGCTCAAGTGGTAGAGCTCTAGCCTTGAGAAAGTCCAAGGACAGTGCTCAGGCCCTGAGCCCAAGCCCAGGACTGGCAAAAAAAAAAAAAAAAAAAAAAAGAGAATTCACAAATCTCACTTGCTGAGACCCTAGACTGGTAAAATGCACACGCATAGCATTGTCTATGCTAGGTGGTCAAATAAGCACATCCTTGTCAATCTGTCTCAACAGAGATAATGTGATGTTGGGTAGAGTAGATCTGTAGAAACACCAGCTTGGAGCTGGTACCAGTGGCTCAGCCTGTCCTCCTACTTACTCAGGAAGCTGAGATCTGCAGGATTGCAGTTCCAACAGTTCGAAAAACAGAAAAACCCCTGAGATGTCATCTGCAATTAACCAGAAAAAGCTGGGCTGGAAGCATGGCTCAAGTGGTAGAGTACTAGTTGTAACAAGATGGCCACAAAAAAAAAATCCAGGGGGAGTTTGAGGCCCTGAGTTCAAGCTCCGGTAATATCATTCCACCAATAAATAAAAACATGCCTACTGGAAAAGGCGTATGTTTAAATATTAAGCCTTAAAAAAAAACAGGTACGAAAATGGTTATGCTAGGATTGCTATTGGAAATTCACCAACAGGTAAAATATATTGACATGAAATACATAGAAAATAAAGAAGATATACTTTTTATATTGTTTTGACTCTGTTTCTTGTTTTTCCTTCCTTATTTTAAAATAATCTCCCCACCCCCCCCCACCCTTGTCCTGGGACCTGAACTCAAGGCTTCAGGCTCTTGTTTTTTTATTTTATTTTATTTTTTTTATTGTTTTCAAAGCTCAACCACCTGAGCCACAGCTTCATTTTTGGCTTTTTGGTTATTTAATTGGAGTTAAGAGTCTCGTAGACTTTTCTGTCTGGGCTGGCTTTAAACTGTGATTTTTAGATTTCAGCCTCTTGAATAGCTAGAATTAGAGGCATGAGCCACTGTGCCTGGATGAAAGTCTGTTTTTAATGAAGTAATTCCTTTGCCTTCCCTAGGTACAGAAATTAGTGTATTCCATCAAACTTCCTGGAATGCTTACAGCAAGCATGTAAGAGTAGAGGATGTAGTCACAAGACCAGGCCTGTAGCCCAAGGAGCCACATTCTCACGGGACAGACAGGTACACATGTGTACACACACACACACACACACACACACACACACACACCCTGAAATGTGAAGAGGAGGCGGTACCATTGGAGAGAAAGATGCCCTGGCTGTAGGATGAGGGAAACCCGGGGCCCAAGTGCAGATGGTAAAACTCAAGTCTGGTCTTGCCATTGTTAAGCTCCAGAGCTTCTCCCACACTCAGCAGACAGACAGACAGACAGACGTATGCATAAATGCAAATATATATATACATACACAGTTATAAATGTACATATATACACATAAATTGTATAGACAGTATATACATATATTACATAGTATAGGAATACATACATACATGGGTAGGTATATATCTTTATACACATATGTGTATATGGGTATATATATATACACATGTATACATTTATATGCACCTACACACACCTATATATACCTATATACATTTATATAGCCATATACAGATTATATATGCTACATTTTTTTGTTTTCTTGCCTCATTTTATTTTTTAAATTTACTTCATTTTTTTTGATTTTAAAATTTTTATTTTCTGTCTATCTTTGATGAATTTGTTTTGCCATTCTTGTTATTATTATTGCTATCAATTAGCTGTAGAATGGGGTCATAACTCCGTAAGTCAAGTTATTATAAGTCCAGTCCTTCTTGACCCAGTGTCACACCCCATCCCCATCATTCTCTCCCAGTTCCTCCTTCCCGCCTTCTCTCCCCTCCGCCCCCATTCCTCCTCTCCAGTCATGTAGTCCCATTTTTCCAAAGTGGACATTGTCTATGACAATGCCAGTTGCTCCCCCTGGGTTTTATTTTTCAATTTTCTTCAAAATGGCTGCTAACCAAAACAACATCTCTCCTCTGCCTCCCCCTTAGCTGTGGCTTCCAGGGAGGGGGGGCGCATGTGACCTTAGTCTCCTCTCCAACACCTGCCTCGCTTGTTTGCCCAGCCTCTCTGCTCTCTGCTGCCCTTCCTCCTGCCAAGCACGCTGACCCCAGGGCCTTTGCAATGTGCCCTCTTCCCCCCTGTCTAAAAATATCCCTATTCCTCCTCCCCCCTACATCTGTATGGACAACTCCTTCCCCTCAACCCCTGATTCAAATGTTGTTTGTAGTGAACGAGAGGGCATGGGCCTCAGAAAAGGTGACATCATGAGTCATCTTGTGCCAGCTCTGGGCTGGAAGGAGCACATATAACCACGAGGTACCTACTGAATTGTCTTGGTAAAGACCAGCAGCTTCCAACTGACTAGAATCTTTTCAAATCAGTCAAGGCACCTCAAAATCCCCAGCTCCTTACCGGGGGAACTTGATGTATTTTAATAATACTGTACTTTGCAGCCTATGCTGTCAACAGTCGAGGGAGAGGGGAAAAATAAAAGAAAAGGAAAGGAAATGTACCTCAGCTATTTTTGTATCCAGGAAAGCAGATAGATGTTTTATTTTTTAAAAAATAAATAAAACCAGAAAAACAAAAGCAACACAAATTAGATCTAGTTCTTGTCAAAGGAAACGTTTTTCTTTTCCTTTTATTTATTTATTTTTTTGAGCCAACCCTCAATAACCCTCCCTGTGCTGTAGAAAAAATCTCTGAATGTGAAATTCTTGGAGCTTGAAAAGGTCTCTCTTGCTAGAGAAAATGCTTCCAATAATACAGAGAAACAAGATTCATTAAAAGCTATCTTTAGCATTATCAGCGATTTTGTTATTATCCTGTGTCCTTCCTAAAGCACACGGCAGCCCTCTCCTCTGAATTACAAAAGAGAAGGCAACAGAGAAATGGTTAGAAAAGCCACCCTGCTCCTTTCTGGGGAATTTGCTTTCCTGCAAGACAAACCTGCAAGAGAAAGACCTGGGAATTTTAAAAAGATAAATCCAGAGTGATGGGACTATTGCCCGCAAACAAATACACCAGAAGCATGCCATCCTAGTTCATTTCCTAAAGGGATGCGTGTAGGGGGGTATCTTCCAGGTGTCAGTGAAGTGACCCCTTTGCAAAGTTCTAATAGCACCAGAGAAGATTAAAAGCTGAGGCCAAGGGGATCCCAGGAAAGACAGAATTCCTAGCCTGGAGTTAGCTGCTAGTTAACAGGTACTCTGTAAAGACAGGAGGAAATAACAATGGGTAATGTAAAGCTATGAACTTGAGAATCCTCGTGCCCCTTAGGTTAGCTGTCACAAAGGTTCATGGGATGAAAGTGGCATATGTTCTCTGAGCTGGGCAGGGAGGAGCGGGGCAGGAGGCTGGACCCATGTGGTATGGTTATTTCTCCAAAAGGAGAGAGAAGCTCTGGTCTTCAGAAAGCCAGAGGAAGGGCCATCACCCAGTATCAGAGGTTGGTCTGTGATGTGTGGGGATTAATTAGACGCTGGTTTCCTATCACATCAATAGGTAGAGCTACTTGTGATTTTGACCTTTAAGGGACACAGAGTCCATATTTGGCATTTCTTGGGAAATTGCAAGGCGATTATGGGAAACGCATTAATGAATGCACACATTTATTGTGTATCAGGTGTTGTGCTAAGCATTTAGCATACATAACCTTGGCTTAGCTGCAAGGTCATATGGGAAAGGGTTCAAGGGTTCATCTGAGCTGAGAGCCAGTTTATCCACTTATTAAATGGACTCAGCTATGCCATTTCTCTATATTACACTTTACTCATTGATACGATGGAGACAGGAGTAAAGACAGGGCTAATGTCTGTGTGAGACAGTTGTGTGGGTTAAATGTGTTCCACCATCCATAGTTCTTACAACATGGCCCTGCATAGAGTAACTAGGGTAAAAGAGGGAGATAATTTTATGCCAATTTTGTAGATGAGAAAAGAGGCAAAGTAGTCAGTACATGGACTCATTACAAAACTATCTTGTGAAAGAGAATTAAAACTAGGCCAGCCCTGTGCTGGTGGTTCATGCTTGCAATTCTAACTACTCAGGATGCGGAGATCTGAGGATCATAGTTCAAAGCCATCCCAGGCAGGAAAATCCATGAGACTCTTATCTCTGATTTACTGAAGAAGACAAATCTACAAAGTTACACTGTGGCTCAAGTGGTAGAGTGCTAGCCTTGAGGAAAAGAAGCTCTGGGCTCAGGGACAGTGTCCAGAGATCTGAGTTCAAGTCCCACAGGACTGGAAAAAGAAAAAAGAAATAAAAAGTAAAACAAGGACAATTTGATCTCCAACAATCACCCCTCCTCTCATGTTACTCAGTATTCAGATGTTTATGTCTAGGAAACTAAATATCTAAGACAATACAAAAATAGCTCAACTCTGTTTCTATTCTTAGCATTATATCCTGGCTGGGTGGAATAGGAATGGAGACAAAATAGTTACCGATGGGTTTATTTTAATTTATTTTATTTTTTTTGGAAGCAAAAAATCTATAGGACCTAGAGTTTTGGTCTGCTGTTGCAGAAGAATGAGAGAAAGAGTTCATCTGCATTCTGAGTTTTCTCACTTGGTAATGAAGGAAGAAGCCATTGTTTGGGGAAATAGGGCAGAAAGAGGAAAAAATGAATACAGAACTAAAGGTCCAAGCTTCACCTCTGTGTGGTATGTTCGAGCCCAGTGTGAGATTCCCAAGCCGCAATACTAGTCTGAATGCTAGAAGGCTTTCTGGAGGGCTGGATCCAGCCAGACTCTCTTAGGAAGAACTAGTGCATAATGGAAGTGGAAGGAAAGACTCAAAAAGTAGATGGAGGAGATGCTCAGACTCTAACATGAGGAGCCCGTGTCACAAGCACAAATGGTTAGACTACAGGACCCTCAAACCCCATGGAGTCCCTATGGACAGACAGAAAGGCAGACAGATGGCAGGACAGAGGCCATGCAAGACGTTTTCATGATTCTCCCTGACACATTTCTCAGTGAACACAGTTTCGTGAGGGCACAAACTAGAACACAAGGTCAGAGACCCCCCCCCAGCCCCGCCCCGATCTTGCTACCATAAATGAAAGCTCATCAAAGCATACTGTCTGCTCTGTTGATTGAGTCAAAGGCAAGGGTGGGTGGGGTTAGAGCTCCAAATGGAAGATTCAGTTCTTTCTGAACCCAGATCCCATTTTTTTTTGCCGCCTCTCTTTTATTATTATTTTTTTAAATTTATTTTGAACGGGCCTGGGATTTTAATGCAGGATTTTGTGTTTGCTAACTAGGCGCTCTGCCACTTGAGTCACATCCCCAGCTCTGAACCTAAACAGCTGACAACCTAAGCATCCGTGCCACTACTATTTGCTCATTTATTTCACTGTCCGTCTTGGAGTGTTCCAGCTGCTGAGGATGCCAGAAATGGTTCTGTGGGGGGGGAAAATCTAGGCCCTTTTCTCTTGCAAAGTAAAATGATAAAATGTTCAGTCCCCTTTAGGAGGCTCAGGATTTAACCCTCCCCATAAAATTCAGGATTGCCCAACACAATTGCACACCTGATCTGCAAGGCAGGTAATTTGAGTTAAGTCAGAGTTTTGTTTGTTTGTTTTTTTTTTTTTTTGCTTATTTGTTTTCCCAAAGAAAGGGGAGAAACAGGATATTTAGGATCAATAAATTTCAAGTCTTGGTCCCACGTGAAGGATGGTAGACAAGACTTCCAGCTAATTCCGGTCTTGATTTTTCTTCTTTGTGTGCAGTAGACTGTAGGGTACAATATCTCACTGTGATAGAGGGCTGAGTACCCAGAGACCTACCAAAGACCAACACACACACACACACACAGACACACACATACACCTACCGCCTGAAAAAATGTCTTGACTTTGCCAAGAAACCCATGCGTAATATTTTAAGATTCTCCATTTTGCTTTAAAATATGAAAAAAATCCAAGTAGAGGGAGAAAAAGAACAACACAAACACAATATATACTCAGTTCTTTACATTTAACTTGAATCTTTGACATTATAGGGCATATATTCAATGGAAGGTAAATTAACATAGAAGAGAGAAAACTGTAGTACCATGTTTAATAGCAGTGATATTCATCATAATAAACATACAAAACAAGCCTAGGTGCCCAACAAATGAGTAGGTAAAGAAAAGATACTATATACACACATACACAATGGAGTGCTACTCAGTCATGAAAAAAGAAGACTGAAATTATGTCATATGCAAAAAATGAGATAAGCCAAGTTCAGAAACATATAAAGTTCAGGTTTTTGCTTATATGCAGAAAGTATACCTAAAATAATATGACATGATTGCAAATGGGAGATTTGTTTGTGGGATGGGGAGATGAGAGACAGAGAGGGAGAAGGAGAGAGAGAGAGGGAGGGAGAGAGAGGTGATTGATTGGAATAAATATTATAGAAGCACATTGTATATATATATATATATATGAAAATAGCAAAAACAAAACTCACTAAAAACAATAAAAAAGGAACAAAAAGCTGCAAAAACTAGGAACAAAAAGCTACAAAAATGAATACAGACCAAATAAATCTGATAAAAGCACATTATATGCAAGTTAAAAATATCACAATGAAACATCTCTGTACAATTAGTTCAAGCTAATAAAAATTTTCAAACCCCACACAAAAGATAAGGTCATTATAATTAAGAAATATGTTTAAGAGTTCTCAAAAGAAAAAAATGGGGTAGAAAGCCAATGGAAATTGTTATATACAGTAAATGACATTTAGAAAAAATGTTTATAAAGTTCTGGGTCTATCTGCACAAAGGAGCTTAAAAATTACCCTGATATACACTATGAAAATATACTGATAATTTTGAAATGTGGAAAAAGGGAAGTCCAGCCACAAAAAGAGAGAATATAACATTAGCTGAAGGGTGAGTCTCCATGCTTGAAAATGACGATCCAATCTTCCCCTCCCAGCAGAGAAACAATGCTTTATTATTAAAACAATTATCTCAGACAATATGTACACCTATTACAGAGACTTCCTGTTGGTTGTTTGTGTGTGTACACATGTGTGCCAGTACTGAGGCTTGAACTCAGAGCCTTCTGCTCTCTTTTGGTATTATTTGCTCAAGGCTGGTGCTCTATCACCTGAGCCACATGTCCTCTTCTGACTTTTTGGTGATTCATTAGAGATAAGAGTTTCCTGAACTTCCCTGTCTAGGCTGATTTGCAACTTGGATCCTCAAATCTCAGCCTCCTGAGAAGCTGGGATTACAGGGGTGAGACAGTGATGTGAGGATAAAACTTCCTGCAGTTTGAAAAAAAAAACCCTCCTCTTCCTCTTCTGGTCTAAGTACTCATGTAGGATAACACACCTGCAATTCCCTTTCGAAGGGGTCTGGCGTGAGACACAGTCAATCAGTGACTAACATGCTATGTGTGCACATGCGTGGATCCCTCTGCCTTTACAAGGTCACCTTGACTGATGGGGAGGATTCTTTCCCATAGATGTGTCACACATAGACATCTTGGGGAAGTGCAAGAGCCAGGCTATGAAAACAGCCCTGATACCTCACAACAGACGAGTGGCTCCACACAAAAAAAATTAAGGTCTTTGTACACAGAAACAATAAAATAATGTCACTTGCAGGGAAATGGATGGAGCTGAAACAAATCACATCAAGTGACGTAAGCCCAGCTCAGAGAGACAAATGTGGCACGTCCTCTCTGGTAGGTGAAAGTTAGATTGAAACGTACCAGGATATGACAAATTACAAAGGCGTCTAGATACACACAGGGAGACCAAAAGGGGATACTCTTTTTTTAGTTTTTAAGTGTGTGATGATTCTGTCTTCGTATTTTTTTAATGCACGGCGTATTCAAGTATGCATCTTTGGAAGGATTCTGTGTCCAGTCCAGAGCTCCAGAGGAAAGGGAGAAAAACTGCAGCCGTGGAGCTACTGGACATGGATGGAAATGAACTGGGAGAGAGGGAGGGAAGAGGAGAGAGTATTAGAGGAAATGTGCTCATTACTTGACTTCTGTCATTGTAACATCACCTCTATAATAACATTAAAGTAAATTAATTTAAGTAAAGCAGATGCGAGCAGTGAAAAATCACCCTGTACACATCAGAGGATCCCACTGTCCTAGTTTGGCCTTCAAGATGGCAGAGCTGACTGGGAGAAGTGGTATGGTTCTTCACTTCCTGTGTCCTGGAGAGAAGCTACAATCACATTCAAGGAGTCGTGTGGGCCAGATGGAAGCATCTTGCTTTTCAAGTCCGACGATCCTAAGCTGAGCCGTCTGTGCTGGTGTGGTTCCATGTGTGTGAGTAAACACACTGTTTTGTTCACACCAGGCATCCGCTCCTTTATTTCAGGAAAGCTGTCTGTGGCCAAACCCAGGGAGGTCTGCAACAGGCTGAAGTGAACAGAGAAAAAAAAAAATAGGATTGTACTCTTCTTTGCTTGGGAAACCCTCTTGGGTTCTGGAAGCTTCCTCTCGATTGATAGAAAATGACAATTTTCAGGATCCAGAATGCTCTCGAATGCCATCAGTTCACAAACTAGCCACCCAAGACCCTTGCTCCACCTTGGTGTTTACAGAGAGTGGGTGAATCACCATCTTGCTAGGGACTTTTCCTCATGGCTAGAATGTCTCCTTTGCTTAGGGCAGGCTGGGAAAATCTTCCTTAAGATCCCAAAATCCCTTTGTATAACTCCTTCAGGAGAATTAACAATAACAAAACTGAAGCATCCAACGTTGTATAGTGCATTATCACAAAAGTTCTTTCATGTTTTTTTTTAATAAAACTATCGTGACACTATTAAAATTATTTCACTAGGAAAAACAGTCTCAGAGGGTTAATTTGACTAAGATTCATCAGTTCCTTTATTTTTTTTTTGTACTTTTAAGTGGTCGGAAGCATAAACTAAGTTTTTCAACAGTCAATCTGTGTTCTTTTTGTTGGTTGTGGGGCTTGAACTCAGGGTCTGGGTTCTTTCTGAGTTCTTTTGCTCAAGGCTAGTGCACTGCCAGTGTGAGACACAGCACCACTTCTGGGATTTGGGTGGCTAACAGTCTCACAGACTTTTCTGCCTGGGCTGACTTTGAACCAGGATCCTCAGATCTCAGCCTCCTGAGTAGCTAGGATGACAGACATGAGCCACTGACATCTGGCTTCGTCCAATCTTTTTTGCAACCTCACAGAGACCTTGACTACCATCCTCTCTCGCCTCCAACTTTATCATTCTAGTCAAATAGAGCCCTTATTTTTTCTAAGCATTTCATAAGCAGATACTGTTGGGGTCCACACGTCCTCCACCCTCCCTTTACTTCAAAACTGTATTCAGAGAATCCATGCAAACCTTTCCATAACTGTGTGGCCCCTGTAAGATGCAATCATCCTTTACTCTGGCTGAGGACATTAGCAGGCAGCCCCCCTGAGATCATTAAGAATGTTCAAGGTCACAGCCAAGGGCACAGTTCAGACCCTTGGGTAGCAGCAGCCTGCTGCTCCTTCCTGTTGTCCCCAGAATCATGGAGGCCACACATTAAGAACTCGTGATCACCATTAGAGGAAATGATATGATCAAGCAAGGACAAAGCACCCTACATGCTTACATCGCTGAACTCTTTTTTTTTTTTAATTCCAATTCTTTTGTTTGCTTTCCTGTGAACCAAATGCACAAAAGAAAATGCTCAGTGCTAGCAAATAACCCCCACGGGTTTGCCAGCGAACATTTTGCCTAAAAATAAACTCAATTTGCCAAGAGCCACCTGCTGTTTCTAATAAAGTGGCTGGGGGAGAAGGAAAAAAAGAAAGAGAAAGAAATGGGAGTCCAAAGTCCCTATGGATTTGTCCTCTTCCATATTTTTTTTCCTCCAGTTTTCCCCCTCACTTCAAACCTCCTCTTGAAATCAAGAACGCAGAGCCAAAATTTGCATACAACAAACAAGATACACTTGTTTTAAGAATACAAGAGGTTTTTTTGAGGGGGGGGGCAGGGAGGCAGACCTCCAAAGCCCTGATCCTAGACTCGGTCTAATCAAAATGGTTTTCTTGCAAGATGCTGTCCCTTCCTGGCCATTCTGCCACCTAGCTGATTGCTCAACTGATTTCTATTGCTCTCAATTACTTATCTATTTTAGAATGTCAAGCAGATGGAATCCTGTGTCACTTTGTGTCTCCCTTCCACAATGCAGCCTAATGTGGGTCTCTTACATAGCTATTATCTATTTTGGTGGCACAAATGCATTACTATTTTGGTGGTAAGGGAGCTTGATCTCAGAGTTTATGCTTACTGTTTGAGCCATACCTCCAACCCATTTAATTATGATTATTTTTTTATGCCAGTCCTGGGCCTGAGCACTGTCCTTGGACTTTCTCAAGGCTAGAGCTCTACCACTTGAGCCTCAGCACCACTTCTGGCTTTTTTCTATGTATGTGGTACTGAGGAATTGAACCTGGGTCTTCATGCATGCTAGGCAAGCACTTTAACCACTAGGCCAAATTCCCAGCCCCTAATTATGGTTATTTTTTAAAAAAAATATTGTCTTAGAGTAGTTGCACTATGGGGTTTCAAGTCAGGATGTCAGTTTATGAGTATAATACATCGTGATCCATGTCACTTCTTTTGTGATTCTCTCTTGTTTCTCCCAACTCCACTCATCTTTTCCTTTTCCCCCAAGTGAGATAGAATTGTACTTTTTATTAAATCCCAATCCTCCTAATTATGCTCCTTGAATGTCACATGCATATCATGACATGCAGATTTTTCCTTTTTATCATATATTTTTATTGTAATTAATAGAAGGGTTACATTATATTCACCAGATAGAAGGTGCATTACTTCACAAACATTGATACCCTTTCTCATGTCTTGATCTCCATTTCCCTCTCTCCACCCCCACATCTCATCTTGTTTTTCCCCATTTCCTATCCTATTTCAAATAACCAAATAAACATATATAGAATATATTAGATAATGAGGTAAAATACTGTAACCATATGAGATAACCAAGGGACAGCAAAAGAGATGAGAGATAACATAGTACTTTAAGGACAACAATCACTCAATATATGGCTTTTGTTTCTATATCCTAGAGGTCCTTTCATTTAGTGTCATACTATGTGGCTTTATGTATCTAGGTTTTGCTTTATTGTAAATCTCTGCTAGGAGAGCCCAAGGTTTCTACTGATTATGACAAATGAGGGAAACCATTGAGCCTATGTTCCTTTGAGTCTGGCTTACTTCACTTAATATGATCTTTTCTAAGTCTTTCCATTTCCTAACAAATGGGGTGATGTCATTCTTTCTGACAGCAGCATAGAATTCCATTGTGTACAAATACCACATCTTGTTGATCCACTCATCAAGTGAGGGGCATCTGGGTTGGTTCCATATCTTTGCTATGGTAAATAATGCTGCAGTGAACATCGTTGTGCTAGTGGATTTAGTATGTCCTTGTTTCTGGATGATTGGGTAAATGCCAAGTAGTGGAATTGCTGGGTCATAGGGGAACTCTATGTTTAGTCTTTTGAGGCACTGCCACACTGCTTTCCATAGTGGTTGAACGAGTTTGCATTCCCACCAGCAGTGTAGTAGTGATCCCTCCTGGCCACATCCCCTCCAGCATCTGTTGTCATTCGTTTTCCTGATCCTGGCCATTCTAACGGGAGTGAGGTGGAATCTTAGAGTTGTTTTGATTTGCATTTCTTTTATGACCAGAGATGTTGAGCATTTCTTCATGTGTCTATAGGCCATTTTTTATTTCTTCTTCAGAGAAGACTCTCTTTAAGTCTTTGGCCCATCTTTTATTGGGATGGTTGTTTCTTTGGAGATTAGTTTTGGAGAGATTCAATTTTTTGAGCTGTTGATATATTTTAGATATGAGGCCTTTGTCTGTTGTATGGTGAGTGAAGATCTTTTTCCACTCTGTAGGCTTTCTAGTTAGTTTGCTAGCTATGTCCTTTGCCATACAGAAGCTCTGATATGCAACTTTTTCTTGTTAAGAAACAAGAAAACTTTTTGCCTGGGTTAGCATGGTACTGAGATTCTCTTGATCTCAGCATTCCTAGTAGCTGAGATTACAGGCATGAGTTATTAGTGCTGGCCAAATATACAGCGTTTAACAATACAATCACCTGTCAATGAGAACTTAGCTTGTTCCCATTTTGTTGTTGTTGTTGTTGTTGTCATTGATATGAGAAATGTTGCTATACAATGTGGCTGTGCAAATGTTTCCATGAACATGGAGTTTCATTTTGCTTATAAACCCACCATGGCTAGGTCAGATGGGAAGTGTTGAATGCATAGTATAAAGCTGGAAACCCTATCAATCCTTCCAAACCTCTTCCTTCAACCCACTCTCAATATGCATTCATCTGTGTTCTGTCTTTATAGACTAGCTCATATTCTGGAGTAGCTAATCCTTATTGTAAGTGTATGGCTTTTATTTTCTCTTTGTGCTGGTTCTGGAGTTTGAACTCAGAGTCCAGGCCCCCTGTTTTAGTGTTTTCAAGGTTATCGCCCTACCCTTTGACCCACAGTTCCACTTCTGAGTTTTTTTCTGGTTAATTGGAGATAAGTCTCAAGGACTTTCTTTCCCAGGCTCATTTCAAGTCATGATCTTCAAATCTCAGCCACTTGACTACTTAGAATTACAGGCATGAGCCACCTAAGCCTAGCTATAGACTTTTTTCCTTCCTTCCTTCCTTCCTTCCTTCCTTCCTTCCTTCCTTCCTTCCTTCCTTCCTTCCTTCCTTCCTTCCTTCCTCCTGGTAAAGAAACTGTCATATTATTTCCCCAAGGATCTTTGGTTTCACCAGCAGCACTCAAGATCTAATCACCTCCTGTCTTTCTAATTCTTTCATGGGCCATACTGGAATGAAAACCAGGGTTTCTCTCTTGCTAGGCCAGCATAACTATCTACAGAGTGACATCCTTAGTTTGGGTGTCTTTCTTGTACTTGTCATGATCACTGTTTAATTGCAGGCCGTGTAGTCTGCATGTTAGACTGCTTCATTATAATTTCAGTCTGAATTTTCTCAGTGATAAATGGTGTTGCCTGTCTTTTAATGTGCTTATTTGTCATCCGTATATCTTTAAAAAAATTGAGGCATCTGTCATCTTCTAGTTGAATTGTCAAAACTCTTTGTACTTTGAAGATACACATTCTTTGATGGATATATATCTTGTAAATATTTTCGACTAGGCTGTAGATTGCCTTTTTTTTCCAATCATCTCTGAGGACTGGAAGTTTTTAAATTATGATGAATTCCAATTTGTCAATTTTCTTTTGGGAATTGAGTTTTGGGTGTTATTGTATAAACAGCATTTCTCCAAGGCAAAGATACAAAGTTTTCTTTATGCAATCTTCTAAAAGTATTATAGTTTTGGATTTTGTAGTTTGGCCTACAATGTACTTTTAGTTCTTTGTGTGGATATGATCAAGATTCAGGGTGTTTTTTTGCATATGGATATTTGATTGTTTCTGAATCTTTTTTTGAAAGACTATCACATCTTACCGAATCATTTGGGAATCATTTTTGGAAATCAATTGATCATAAATGCACGAGCCATTTCTGGACTCTCTTTGGTCCCATTGATTGTTTTCAATGACTCCAAATTGCTTATGTATTGTTTTTGAGAATCAATTGGTCATAAATGCGTGTAGCTACTTCTGTGTCATCTTACTTCCCATTGATTGTTTGTGGCACATTTCCATGTTTGCATTCTATGAATTGCATATGGTTTTAATACTTGATTCTTTATTTTTAAATTCAAGAAATGAATTTCTTTTGCCTTTCCTCAGTATATGTGAGCCTACACTATTCTTGTGCCTCTGCCTAACCATGTAAAATTTTCAAATCAATTGGTTCATTTCTACATACAAAGGCTGATGAAAAATTGAGGTGAGTTACAGAGTCTCACTTTGGGGGGGGGGAACTGACATCTTACCCCATCGTCCATTTTACGATGAAATCTCTCTCCATTTATTTAGATCTTCTTTGGTCTCTTTTGACAGAATTAATCTCTTAGTGTCTTTACCCCTACCTTCTATAGTATATCTCTATATCTATCTATCTATCTATCTATCTATCTATCTATCTATCTATCTATCTATCTATCTACCTATCATCTATCTATCATCTATCTATCATCTATCTATCTATCTATCTATCTATCTATCATCTATCTATCTATCTATCTATCTATCATCTATCTATCTATATCTATCTATCTATCTATCTATCTATCTATCTATCTATCTATCCATCCACCTAATCTACCTACTCACATACCTACCTGTCTTATGTCTTCCTACCTGTCTGTAGCTTAAAGTTTTTCTCATACAAATTGTGCACATATGTTGTATGCTCATTTTATAAGTTTGCTGCACTGGGTCATATTTCATTTTCTAGATTGCTCCTTTCTAGTACATAAAAAATGGTAGGTCTTTCTGCAGTCTTTGCCAAAGTGCTTTATTAGTTCCCAAAACTTCTATGAAGATTTTTTGACATTTTCAATATGGGCAATTAAGTTATTTGGGAAGAGAGTCACTTTTTACCTTCACCATCATATAATTTTGCTTTCCTTGCCTTACTGCAACAGACAAGAGAGCTTTTGTGCTGTTGACCAGGGGTTGTGAGAACAAGAAAAAATAGCTCTGGTATCGTGAAAGGAAGAGAAAGCTCTTAGTTTGTTCAACCAGCCACTGGGATGCCATCTGTAGGGTATTTCTGTTTGTTTTGGGGTGCTTGCTCTTTATGAGGGTGACAAAAATGCTCTTGCCTTTCTGAATCCCACTGCATTTTTATCATGAATGGACATTTAATTCTAACTGTTTTCTCAGGTTTTAAAACATGGCCCATTCTGTTCTGTGTTTTAGTCTATGTATACAGCAAATTATAGCAATTAATATTTGGGTTTATTATGCTTTGCCTAAATCCTATTCAATTTCTGTATATTTACTTTCCCACACATTACTAAATTTACCTGGCTGATGTTTGATTCAGGAACGATCTGTTTGTGTTGTCTATACATTGGCAGCTGTTGTTGAATTCTTTGCATTCTAATTAGGCAAATTACAACTTCTTCTTTAAACTATGTCATAGAAAATGTCCACTTCTAAGATGTCAATGTTTTAACTCATATTTATACCTGTACAAGTCTCCTGATTTTTCCTCTCTGGCTACTTTCAAGAGTTTTGCGTTCTTTCGTTTTGTTACTTCTAGATTTCAATAGTTTGACTAGGAATTATACACATGATCTATAATTATATAATAACATATTATATATAACATGTGACATGTAAGTATTGTCTATGGTTCCATTGGTTTTTCCCCTAGAATTTGGACCCATAAGTTCTATTTTAAAACAATCTGGGAAAAATTGACATGATTTTGTCATCCATATTGTGCCTCAGTCAAACTGTCTTCTCGTTATTGGGTTTTGAAAAACAACAACAGTTTTCTTCATCTTTTATGATCTTTTTCCTTTTTTGTCATATCTAGCAATATTTAAAAATTGCCTACTGGAAATCATGCAGGACTTGTAGATACCTCAGCTTCTACTGTCTTTATTTGATTTTAGTTTTTGCTAGCTAATACAATGACTGAATGGCTACCAGGGCTTTTCATAGGTTTTAGGTGTATGTGTGGTGAGGGCAAATCTGCAAAACACCTAAATGTTTTCAAGCCCCTCTTCCATATAAGGTCTTAATTTCCAATATCTGTCTCCCTGTAATCCAAATGTTAATCATTAGAGAGTTGTCAGGGAAAGCCTAGAGTGGGCATAACTGGAGGATGTGGCTTTATTTGGAGGGTGGACAGTTCCCAGTGTGGTATTTATAGGAGATCTTTGACCCTTTGGGAAGTAGGGCTTTGTGGGAGGTCCTTAGAGAAGTAACTTTAAAGGGAAACTGTCCTCTTTCCCCTTTACTCTTAGGGGATAATTTGAAGAGAGAGAGAAAGAGAGACAGAGAGAACTGGGGCTTGAACTCAGTGTCTTGGTGCTGTCCCTCTCATTTTATTTTGCTTAAGAATAGCAACTTTACAACAACTCCACTTCTGGCCCTTTGCTGATTCATTGGAGAGAGTCTCATGGACTTTTCTGCTCAGGCTGGCTTTGAACTGCGATCGTCAGATTTCAGCCTCCTGAGTAGTTAGGATTGCAGACGTGAGCCACTGCTCCATTTGGTGTGTGCTTTGAGCAGTTTTGCTTTATCATACTCTTCCATTACAATATATTGTATTGTCATAGGCTCAAAATGATGGGCATAATTGATCACAGATGGTGACCTCCAAAGCCACGAGCCAAAGTATTTTTTTTCCACTCTTCAGGAATTAGCTATCTCTGTTAGCTTGCCAACAGTCGAGTCATGAATATGCATTGTACAATCCCTAAAATGGCAACTTTAGAGGAATGCTTATTGCCAGGGACAATCACACAAAATGTAATGTAGAGGGAGTGAAAGTAGAATCGGAATCAATGTCTCCTGCACATGCATTAGTCAGGATAGGGGAACGCATGCCTCAGTGACAAACAGACTCTCAAAATAGAGAGTCTCATGCTGCTGAGATTTGTATCTTACTCATCTCCATCAGATACAGATGCCCCAGCTCTCCTAAGCAGCTTTTCTTTGACCTGTAGCTTGGGAAATCAAGGATGTTTCTACTATAAGATAAAAGACGCAGAGGCTAGACCTGGCTCATTGTGCAGACAGCTCACCTTCCAGAACAAGATATGGTATATGTAACTTCTATCATAACTTCTATAACTTCCACTCTTCAATCATGTGAGTCAGATATCTTGGAGATGAAGAAAGGACTATCCGATGAGCTTTTATGGACTTGGACACAGCAGGATTCCAGTTTTTACACAATCAATCTGCAGCTTTTTCTGTGTTCGTTGTGTCCATCTACCACGAGTCTGCCCACATTCCATGCCTCCATCTGTCCACGGTCCAGCTGTGCTGATCAAGATACTGGAAGGAATTCATCGATATGCTGGCTGTGATTCTATATGGACAGAGGCTTAGACTTGCTGAGGGTGAAAATTAGTGGGGTTTGCTGGCTGACGTGGAAGACGGATAATTTGCAAAAGTTGCTTCAAGGGTTTAGAGATTGTCTTTTCTTGGGAGAAGATGACAGGAAAGACAGAAGGAAAGAAAGAAAGATGGAGTGGAGGGTGGTGGGGGGGAGAAAGGAAGGAAGGAAATAATTTAGCAAACTAGAAAGAACGTTTGTAAACAGCAAGACCATATTAAGTGCATCTTGTTTTGAATTTTCTAAGTGAATTACTTTGTAGGGGCATATATAACAAGAATCAAAAGACATTTCACTTAATTTTTAAGAGCAAGCCAGCACACCCCAGTAATCTCCTTGATTGAGGGGGAGGGTAATTTGGATTCACAGCAAGCTGAGTTATAGATTGTTTGCAAAGAGAGGTAACTTTATTAGTTTAAACTACCATCTCTGACCCGCTTTAATGAATAGGTAGGAATGATTTATAATTAGCCTTGTGATTGTTTCTATGTAATTGAATAATTTAAACATAGCTTTTGGAATTTTTTTATGTGCTTCTCAAGAATGTCAAGTCAAGTCAGATTTTTTTGTTGTTGTTGTTGTTTTAGTCCTGGGGTTTGAGCTCATGGCCTGGGCACAGGGCCTGTGTTTCTTTTTGCTCAAAGCTAGTGCTCTATCACTTGAGCCACTGTTCTATTTCTGGGTTTTATTTTACTTAGTTATGCTGGTTAATGGGAGATGAGTTTTACAGACTTTTCTACTTTGGCTGGCTTTGAACTGTGGATCCTCAGATCCCAGCAATGCTTCAGTGCTCGGGCAATAAGAAGTTCTTTATCTTAGAAGTGGAGGATCAGGTTCAGGCTTCTGACATTGCTCTTGGGTGTTTGTTTTTCCACTGTGGCTCAGTTACAGAAAGGTTGGACAGTAGCACGTGAGGATTTGAATTCAGAACTGCTTCACCTTAAAACCCCAACTTTTACCATGGTGCCAAGTTGTCTTCACAAGTCCAGGGTTCACTGATGTGTCATGGAGAAAGGTCAAGGAAGATCAGGAAAGCCATAAGCCTACAGAGGATGGAAAGACATGCCTTAACCGGATAACTTGGGATACTGGGTGGCGAGTGAGCATTTGAGTTGGTCTGCTTGTAAACCCGTAGGGACTGGCATTCCAGACACAAGAAACAGCTTGTGAGTAGCATTTAAGTTCTGGGCAGGGAGCTAGGCCTAGCCCAGTGAAACCAAGGCATGCATTTGGAAGACACAGCGATGTGTCTTGACCTTATAGAGACAGGCTCTTCCAATCAGACACCCCAGAATTCACCTAGAGACTAATGTTAACTTTCTACTCTTTGTCTGAGACCTATGACAAGAGGACAAGTGCATACAACCACTCTCGTTAGGGATGGGGCAGCTCTCCTTAGCACACAGGTGCCTAAAGGAGGTGGATTGGAAGTTCGATGCCCCCATCTGCAGGAAGAAGATGCCTTCTTCACTTTGTACCCCTGGCCAGCCTGGGGACCAAGTACTTCTCTGTAGAAGGATACTGATTCAAGGTTGGGGATAGGGTGTGTGTGTGGAGGCGGGGGGGACCAGAAATCGATTGTTTGAGAGATCTAAGCCAAGTTTCAGACCTAGGGACCCAGACAGAGGCACATGCAATGTATCTGGAGAGCTGGATTTTAAATCCTGCCTGTGACATCTAGCAGCTAAAATTCCTTATTTATAGGAAGTACTCATGGTGGGATCTCTGGATGTGTGACGTGGTCTGCATGGGACTAGATGCACTAGATGTGTTATCTGAAAGTACTTTCAGGTGCAGATGAGAAGATCATGAATCAGAGATTTCAACTCTAGTGACAGAAGGAACTTGGGTTTGGCTGTGCCTCAAGAAGTTATAAATTCCTGTGCCTAGAATGATCCAGAAACTTCATTTTTTCAGTATCGGATTGGTGGGCATCTCCCATTTACACAAAGACACATAAAAGGGGCTGTTCATGCACAACCGTTTGTGTCTTTTAGAAAATACATGATTGTTCGTGGGAAATTGGCTAAATAGAATGTGATATAGTCATGCTGTGGAAATAAGAAAATAAAGTAGACCTGGAACATATAATTATATGGGTATTATCTCTAAGACTTTGTTGAGTAAACATAAGCAAATTGCCAAGCAATGCATGAGGCAGAGACTCCCTCCGTGTTCCTCTCTCTCTCTCTCTCTCTCTCTCTCTCTCTCTCTCTCTCTCTCTCTCTCTCTCTCTCTCTCTCTCTCTCTCTCTCTCTCTCTCTCTCTCTCTCCACACATACACTGTAATTATGAAAGACAGATTTGAAAATGTTCCCCAAATCACTACCAGTGAGAAGCAAGTGATGGATTGAGATTCAGATTAAGATTTGTGGTCAGAAAAACTTTTAGATTCTCCCTACTCTTAGTATTTTCATTACGAGAAGAAGAGATTCACAGAAAATTTATGCAATGCAAATTTAATTTTAGAAAACATTCAAACCAGATAGTGTGTGTGTGTGTGTGTGTGTGTGTGTGTGTGTGTGTGTGTGTGCCATTCCTGAGGCTTGAACTCAGTGTGTGGACACTGTCTCTGAGTCACAGCTCCACTTCAGGCCTTTTTAGTTCTTAATTGGAGATAAGTGACTCACAGACTTCCTTGCCCAAGCTGGCCTCAAACTACTACCCTTAGAGGTCTCAGCCTCCTGAGCAGCTAGGATTACAGGTCTGAGCCACCAGCACTTGGCTTTCAAGAGGTTTTTAAACATCTGGATTTCTTGGTGTGTTGGTCGATGATCTGATTTTTCTGATTTATTTTTTCCTCATACAGGAATAACTCCATGTCCTTTCGATACCCAGATCTATAGTTAGAGCAGCCTGTAAAAGAAGTTTTAGAACCGACATGGGTACTCGTTTGATGTAAGAGAGGATGGGAGGTTCCTATGTGCTACCATCTGAGGAGAAGCCAAAGAAAATAGGGAAAGAGAAGCTAGAAAGGAATCTCTCATCTCTTTTGCTGTCCCTTGGTTATCTCATATTGTTACGGTATCTCACTTTGTTATCTGATATATTGGATATATTTGTATTTGGTTACTTGAAATTGGATAGGGAAGGGGGAAAACCAAGATGGGGGGGTGGAGGGGGAGGGTAATGGGGACCAAGACATGTGAAAGGGTATCAATGTATGTGAATTAATGCACCTTCTTTCTGGCAAATATCATGTAACCCTTTTATTAATTACAATAAAAAATATTTTTTAAAAAAGGAAACACATTCATGGATTTGAACAAGAAAATGCCCCAGGTAGACACCTGCTGAAGAAGGAGGGATTCCACAATTCCATTCTATTTTATGATCTGAGGTTGATCATGTGACTGAAGCCTATCCAATTAGAAAATTACACTGCCTCCCCCCCAACACACACACTTTGCCATGATAACCACTTATGGATTTTGCCTGATACCAATCAGGGAAAATTCCAGAAAAAAAAAACAAAACTCTTTCTGATAAAGATGCTGATTAAGTAGAACACAATTACACAATGCTTACAGCAACCAAGGTTTTCCTGCAGCGGGGTTGGCCGGATCCCCTGGGCTGCAGGGAGATGCTGGATTCCCCCCAAAACTTTCAGGGGCTGCAGATCATCTTTGGGTTCCTTTACTTTTTTTTTCTGCTAAAATTGCAGGCTTTGCAACCAGATGACCTGAAGGTCGGATCATACCCCCACTAAGATTAGTTCAGTGGTCTTGATGATGGCTTCATTCTAGAAAACCAAAGCAAAGCAAAACCCAAGTCCAATAAAGCCCAGGGCTTTGGGAAGAATGAACTTTTCTCCTTTGATTCCTTTGAGCATCTTCTGAGCCTCCCTGAGGTCTTCCTAGGCTGGTGACGTCACCCCAGCTGTGGACTCTTCCATTCTATTGGCTAGAGCTGCTCACCTGGCTCAGCTCCAAGGAGAGAGAGGAAGGGGAGATACAGCACTTCCTTTTGTGTCTTGAAAATGGCAAGCCAGGCATCTTATGTGAGGAGGGTCAACCTCACAGGTGACTTGCCATACCCACCACAAGCTTCATGACCTTGAGCAACTTAAACTTTTTTTTGAAACTTCTCTGGGTGTCAGTGTTTTCCATCTTCAGGATGGAAGTCTTTGCAGCACACCTGAGAGGTGGCCAGAAGCGTTTCTCTTTCCCCAAAGCAGCGAAATGGGTCAGGATATGTCCTCTCTGCTTGACTTTCTGTCCTCTGGGAATGAAGAAACTATATCCAATGATCAATGGCATTGGAAGGAGAGCCAAGCCAGTGAACTCAGAATACAGGTAATAAGGTTGATTTGTTTGTTTCATGGAGAAATTGTCTGTGGAAGCAAGGAGAGCATCCTGGGTAATTTGGAGAGGTAAAATTTGGGAGGGAAAGCAGAGCAGGAGAGGTGATTCTCCAAGCTTACTCAGTGCCAGGGACCAGGGAAGCTCACGACGCAGAAACAGAAGGAGAAGCAAGAGGCAGACGAGCAGATGGGAGTTATTTTTAAAGAGAGGCAGTAAAAAAGAAAAAAAAAAGTCGTGGGAGGAGAACACTAGAGACAGGAGAACTAGAGTTCCAGGCTGGCCTACAGTTCGGGTATCCTCTGGAGGAAAAGAATTATATCATCCTAAGAGATGAAATTCTCGAGAAATTAACAAAGATGATCCTAGAAATACTTTGTATTTTCCATCAGGGGGAAAAGGAAAAAAAGGTTCGAGGAGGATGACATCAGCATAAGCGTCAGAACACTGTGTCCAAGGAACTGGAATCCCACACTGAGTTGCTTTTCAACACAAAGGAAACTTTACTGGTTTCATGTAATTTGGAAGTCTAAGACTAGATGGGACTTCAGGCAGAGCTGTATTAGAGCACTAAAAGACATATATGAAAGCTTCCAGCAGCTCTAGGCTCCTAGACTGTAAGTCATCATCTTTATCCAGAAAGCTTTTTTTTTTATTCTGGAATTTTCCCTGATTGGTATCAAGTAAAAACCATAAGTGGGTATCATGTGTATTTATGGGGTGGGAGGGTGGTAGTGTAATTTTCTAATTGGATAGGCTTGAGTCTCATGACCAACCTCACCCCATAAAATAGAATAGAATAAATGTCCCTTAAACAGTATGAACTGAAATGGAAAATGAATAATTCCCAGAGGGGGGAAAATGTGACGCTTACAGATGAGGGGATGGTGTCAGGGAGCAGGCAAACCAGTAAAGTTGTGAATATTATTCAACAGGGTTTCTTTTATCAGGGGTGGCGCTTGAACTCAGGGCCTGGGCTCTATCCCTGAGCTCTTCAGCTCAAGGCTAGTGCTGTATCACTTTGAACCACAGCTGCCACTTCTGGTTTTCTGGTGGTCCATTGAAACATAAGAGTCATATAGGCTTTCTTGCCCAGGCTGGCTTTGAACAGCCTCCTCTAGCTAAGATTACAGGCATGAGCACCAGTGCCCGGCTAGATGTATTTCTTTTATATGTGTGTGTGTGTGCAGGTAGTAGAAGCTGGACTCAAGCCCTTGTGCTTCTGCTTGGCTAATATAGCTCAAGTTAATGCCCTATTCCTTGAGCTCACAATTCTCTTCCAGCTTTTTGCTGGTTAATTGGAGATAAGAGTCTCACAGACTTTTCTGCCCAGGCTGGCTTTGAAACATGCCCCTCAGATCTCAGTCTCCTGACTTGCTAAGATTACAGGCCTGAGACACTGGCACCTGATCTCTTGAAGTATTTCTCTACAGAGGAGCTGTGGTTGCCAGGAACATAGCTGTACCCAGCACACCTGAATGGCTTTCTGTTGTGTAGCTTCCATAACTCACTGTCTTATAAGCAGCCTGGTTGACCCTCCTTAGATTTCTGGTTTCCTAGTGGGACCCCAACCTGTCCTTGAATACCTCCTTATAATGGTGGCGAGAGGGGGGAGGGGCTGAGAACATATTTATCCCTTGAGCCCTCTTCTCAGATCTGTGTACTTTTCCCTAAGATCCTGACATGAATTTCAGTCTATATAGGGAATGTAGTCATCAAAACAACAAACCTGCAGAACTGCCTTTGTGGAGAGTAGAACTCCAGAAGCAAATAAATAAATAAAAATAATAAAAAAGAACCCAATGTTCCTTTAGCAAGGAGACTTAGGAACATCCCTCTGGGAATGAAGACTTCCCCCATTTTGGTTGGACAGAAGATAATACTTCACTACACTTACTGCTTATAACCATTCCTTCTCCATTGGATACACCTCTGCTGGTAAAATAAAGCCAATTTCCCATGACTTTTGCTCTCAGAACGGTTGCTCAATATCCTCCTCCCCCAGGCAATTAGTTGATCTCTGTCTCTTCCCTTCCCTCAAAATGAATGGATCAAACCATTACAACTCTTGAGTTCCTTGAAGTGGTATTGGGGCGGGTGGGTGGAAGAGGGGAGTCCATCATATTTGTATTTAATGTAAGTTTGATGGATGAGCTCATCTTGTGACAGCTCTGACCTTCAGGAGGTGGGTTTTTTTTTACATGTATTATTATTGTTTTACAGGCACCAGCTTTACATACCTGATTTCATGGTTTCTGCCTGATAAGACTTTCTTCTGATACCCATTTTAATGATGAGGAGTCAGAGGGTCAGATGAATGATGATTGAAGTGTCTTTTCCCTGATATGTGAGTGCTTCATCCACCATTTATTTGCTTCGGGTACTCCTTCCTGTGGGTAGAGAAACTCAGACAAGCCTCTGGAAGCCAGCCTGTTGCCTGGAAGGGACATTCTTTTCCATTTCACTCCTTCCTCCAGGCAGCAGACTCTGTTAGCCTGAAATAGAACTGCTGGAGTAGAAGCCAGTGCAGTGAGTCCATGGTCAGGAAGCCCAAATTCACTCTCTCCAGGGGAACAGGAAAGCTGAGGCACTCACACGATTGGTTCTGACTTGGCAGCCAGAAGGAGGCGACTTACCTATGCCAACCAGACCCCGACATACAGCTTTCCCCAGCGTCCAGCCCAGGCTTGTGTGGGAGAAGGTAAGACACGAGAAAGATGTTCTTTGGAGAACAGACAGATTTGTAGGGAGATTTCCAACTGAGTCTCTTCATTTTCTTCCCAAAAAACCCAGTGATTAAGGCAGACTGGGATCATTCTGGAGCATACATCTTAGCTTATTCAAGACCTGTCTTGTCTGCTTTATTTACAATCTCACTGGATCCTCAGGACAACCTTACAAGGCAAGTGTTATCATCGTCTCCCACATTATCAATGAAGAGAAATCTTCGTTATACCATAATAATCATCTTACGTAATTGCTTTTGGAATACACGGAACACACAGGCCTTCTCTAAGCCTCGCACACTCCACCACTAAATAAAAGTATCTCATGATAAAAATCAAAGTTATTTGATGTGACATAGTGCCTTGCGTTCTTTCTAGCTTTTTCACTCCGTCACATTCATTTTCCTTATTTGTAAAAAAGGAGCCTATCAGATAAAATAGAGTGGTGACCAAATAACATCGCATACGTTAATACACATCCTGTGCTATAATTTTATACAGAGGTAACATAGCAAGCTTTGAAATGAAGATATACTCTCAAGACTAATCTTCTTAAATAAACTGACTAACCCTCTGCTTCCCGACAAATTATTTAAGCTCTGTGAACCTCCGACTTGAAATTAGAAGTGAATAATTTTTTTGTCTGTTAAGTCGTTCCTTCCTGTTAAACAATTGGACAGTAATTGTTACTTATTAAGAACTGTTGTGAGTATTAAATGTAAAATCAAATGACAACATTAGGCATGGAGCTTTTCGGCTCTCAGGAATTCTGGCTTCTACTCTTTCCCCTTGGCTAATTTGTTGCCTGCCACTTCAGCCATAGTTGAGCCTGAATTTCACTGTGGGAGACTGTCATTTGAACTCCATGTTGCCAAATGAAGGTGGAAAGGCAGGTAAAGTATGAGAGTCACTTTTGGAAAAAACAAAACAGCACAGAATGTTTGCCAACTAGATAAGGGCATTCAGACTGGGAAGGGCACAACTCTGAGTGGAAAAATTTTTTTTTTAAGAAAAAGGTAGAGTGGTTAGGTCTGGAGACTGTGTCTAGGGTTGTTTTTCTACTGGCAGATGTTTAGGATTTCTTTAAGGGTAGAAATCATTGCATGCAGTGGGTCCTAAGGCTGAGGTGCAATGCCACCACATACCAGCAGGTGTGAGTGTTGCCTATTTTCATGTTCATGAAGAGCCATTTGTGTCTTACCATGGGGGGTGGGGGGGAAAGGGTGGGTTCTGGAAAATGTCTTCCTAATTCCGCACAACTTTTACTTAGTTCGAAGAGCCCCTGTAGTCTCTTGCCTGGAGTGGGTCCACATTATCCTGAGCAGAGTTCCGGTTTTTTCCTAACTTCACCAGGAGACCGAGGTAGAAGGGTCCCAGGTTCAAAGCCTGCCTGCACAGCATAGTGAAATCTTATCTGAAAACCAACCAACCGAACAAAAAAAAAAATAGAAACATAAGACAAGCAAGTAAAGCTTACAAAATATGATCTTTGGCCACCACAGGAGTCGAGTTATACATCTATAAACTCAGAAAAAAGAACTTTGGACAATTCTCAGATAGTTGCCTTTTAAGCTGCCTATGTGTCAAGGACCCAGTTAAGATAAATTATAAAGTATTTTTAAAATGAATAAGTATAAAAATAAGAGTATACGAATTTGGGAATTGCTGCCAAGGCAGAATTTAGGGATAATTTCTTATAGTACAAATGCTTATATAAGGATAGAAAGATCTCAGATCAATAACCCCAGCTTTCACTTTGAGAAATGAGAAAAAGAAATATCAATTAAGAGCAGGAGAAAAGAGGAGTGATTTCATGGTGAACAGAGCAGAGCATAGTACAAAAGAAACAGGGGGGAAAAAAAGTCCTAAAAGTAAATCAATAAAATCAGAAGCTGGCTCTTTTGAGATGATGAATAAAATTGACTCACCTTTAAGTGAGGAAAACATTAAGAATACAAAAGAGAATCAGCACCGAAGGAGATTTCATCAACAATACCCCAAATAGCACCAGGATACGGACAAAATAGTATAAACAACTTTTCTGTCTGCAAGCTTGATAGATGAAATGGATACATTTCTCAGAAAACCCAAACAGCCAAATCATATTGAGGAGACAATATGTAAGTTAGTTTACATTATGCGTTCAAAAGAAATAAACCCCAAACATCTGAATATTCCATTAAAAACCATTAACTAAATACTATTACAAGCCCCCAAAGGCTTTTCAGGTGAAACACTTTAGAGAAGAAAGAATCCCAATTTTATACAATCTTTTCCAGAAAAATTGAATAGGAGGAAAATGCTTCCATTCCATAAGGCATAACCTCCATGATCTAACCAGAACTAGAAGGCCAACAGGAAACTACAGTTAATCACTGTTGCATTGCTGTGACAGAGCAATGAACAGTAACAACTTGGAGCCGGAAGTGTGGGTTTTGCTGATGGTTTTGGAAGTTTGGGTTTTATCATGGTGAGGAGAGAGGGATGGGGCAGAGGGGCTCACCTCATGGTGTACCAGAAGCAGAGAGAAAAGCTCCGGATATAAGTACAGCATGCAAAGGTACCCACTCTCTCAATGACTGATTTCCTGTTGCAGGTCCAAGATCTGGCTACCTCCCACCCCCATTACAGTATCATCTTCTTGGCAGCAAGACAGGGATGTATAAGAATTGGATTCTTAGGAATGATTTGTGACAAAGTAAGTTATCAGGCTTCTTCTGTATGGAAAAGCTGAATGGCTTCTGAGAGAAATTAAAGGCTTAATGACGTAGTGAAATATGCCACATTTATAGATCAGAACGCTCAAGATCTTTAAGATCTCCACACACTCCAGCTTGATGATTCAATTCCCTGTGACTCTTCCTTCTCAGTAAAATATCTGCAATGGTGGATGTCTAGGAGGAGACCTATTGAGTTAGCTTGGCCATGTAACCAGGAAGAAAAGCTCAGTTGAAGCTGGTGGCTCATGCCTGTAATCCTGGCTACTCAGGAGGCTGGGATCTGAGGATCATGGTTTGAAGCCAGCCTAAGCAGAAAAGCCCCAGAGACTCTCATCTCCAACTAATCATAGAAAAATCTGGAAGTGGTGTTGTGGCTCAAGTGGTAGAGTGCTAGCCTTGAGCAAAAGGAGCTCAAGGACAGTGCTCAAGCCCTGAATTCAAGCCCTAGCATTGGGGTAGGAGGAGAGCTTGGAGCCTTCCATCCAATTCAAGACTTCCAGTAAATATCTGTTGGAAAAAGGAATGTGGAAAGGTGTTCAAGGCAAAAGAATTCTCTATTTCCATTCAGAAATGATTGATACTACAAGTTCCTTATGAGCTGGCATGACCCAAGTGAGAAATGCATGCCATGATTTTAAAAGTATTAATTCAAGACTCTGTGTGTGTGTGTGTGTGTGTGTGTGTGTGTGTGTGCTCTGCAATTAGGGAAGTTATAAGATTAAGGACAAATTAGGAATGGTTCCATTCTCATGGCACGAACAACAGTGACTGAATAGAGATGAGAAGTGGGAACCCCAGAGAGTTAGATTTGGGCTTCTTATTGGCCATCTCAGTCTATAAGATTGTGAGATGCATATGTGTAAAAAGATTGGGGAGGGAGGAGGAGGGCAAATTTGTAACATCAACCTTTTCCCCTCTTTCTAACTCCTTTAATATTTTGGACATCTTATTTGTCCCCAGACTGTTTTTACTCCCGAGGGCTAGAGCATCCTTTTTTTTTTGCCAGTCCTGGGGCTTGAACTCAGAGCCCGAGTACTGTCCTTGGCCTTTCTCAAGGCTAGAGCTCTACACTTAAGCCACAGCACCATTTCTGGCTTTTTCTCTGTATGTGGTACTGAGGAATCGAACCCGGGTGTTTGTGCACGCTAGGCAAGCACTTTACCATTAGGCCACACGAGCATTCGTCCCAGAATCAATGTGCTCATGTGGTCCTTGGTCCATCTACAGCCTGAGGAGGTAACCAACACTAATCTGATAAGCCCACCCACCAACTTAGGTAGTTGAACTGAATTAAAGGTCAGCTACAGTTTACTAATCACTAGAAAAAAAATTAAGAAGCCAGCTTTGAATCTGGAGATCTGACATGATATTCTGGGTAGCTGCATGAAGTTTATGTCCTTAGTCCCATGCATTCTCTTTGCAAACACGGTTTATCTGCTCAGGAGATTCTATGTACATAGAATTCAGTGATTTTACATATATATATATGTATATATATACGCTGATTTTCCAACATGAAGATGATAAATGAACAGATTTCCCCCCACCCAGATCGCTGAGTAAACATCACCAGAGCACCACTAATGTAAAGATATAATCGTGATTAATCTCTTGATTAAAATAATTAATCTTGGTTAATTCTGCATTTAATCATTTCTTTTTATCAATGTCTAGCATGCAGCTTTATAGAAATATTCATTTAGACTAATGGATATTTCATTCCTCCAATTAGTCTGTTTATTCTGAGCTTTCGAAATGCCTCCAATTCCAGCTCTTTCATTTATGGGAAATTTCAGTCATATTACCAGAGCAGTAGGCAAAAAAATAAGAATAATTTTCTTTTTCTATCACTACTGAGGCTTGAACTCACGAAGCCTGGGGGCTGGCTGTCACTGCGTTTTTTTGTTTGGTTTTGTTTGGCTCAAATCTGACCTCCGATCACTTGAGCCCCAGCTCCACTTATGTTTTTTGAGTGGTTAACTGGAGATAAGAGCCTCATGGACTTGCCTGCCTGGGCTGGCTTTGAACTTCAATTCTCAGATCATAGCCTCCTAAATAGCTAGAATTACAGATGTGAGCCACTGGCACTCGGTGTAAATGTTTTGTTTTGTTTCGGTTGTACTTAAGAAGTCCCTGTAGTATTTAGGGAAGGACAAAAGAAAATGGTATGAAGCTGCTTTGGGGCCCGAAATGAGTACATGAATGGTCCTTATTGAATAGTTGCCTAGCAATTCAGAATTTTACCCAGGCCACTAATTACTTGTCATAGTCATAATAACATAACACACATTATAGGAATTGGTAAATTCATTCTCTCACATCCAACATCTGGCAATTCCCATGAAAATGTGCTTTTGGCATTCTCATTTCCTGAGAAATTCCGAAGTCCAGATCTGGGTTGTATGGCTTGCTCAGATTTACATGGCTCACAACCCAGGTGAGATACTGCATCCCAGACTCTCAGAATCTTCACCATCTCTGCCACTTTGAATACATGACATAAACAACAATAGCAGACGCAAGCGCGGTAAGTCTGAGTCCTTGGTAGATGGACTACAAGAGAAAGGTTGGTGCTTCCATCGCCTGTGTTGAAGAATCACTGGATCATTCATGCCTCTGATTCTTCGTTAATATATATCAAAATTCACTGTGACGATCTACTTGTGTTAAACACTGTCCTGGATGTAACGGACACATTGGGGAAACCATACGAGGGCTTTAATCTTGAGTCATCTGGCCAAGTGTAGTGGCTTATACCTGTAGTCCCAGCAACGTAGGAGACAGGGAGGGAAAGGATCACAGACTGAGGTCAAGAAGTGAGGTCCACTGTTGATGTGAAACAGGCTAGGCCTGGCAGTGCCCAGCTGTGATTCTAGCTATGTGAAACAGGCTAGGCCTGGCAGTGCCCAGCTGTGATTCTAGCTATGTGAAACAGGCTAGGCCTGGCAGTGCCCAGCTGTGATTCTAGCTATGTGAAACAGGCTAGGCCTGGCAGTGCCCAGCTCTGATTCCAGCTATGTGAAACAGGCTAGGCCTGGCAGTGCCCAGCTGTGATTCCAGCTATGTGAAACAGGCTAGGCCTGGCAGTGCCCAGCTGTGATTCTAGCTATGTGAAACAGGCTAGGCCTGGCAGTGCCCAGCTGTGATTCTAGCTATGTGAAACAGGCTAGGCCTGGCAGTGCCCAGCTCTGATTCCAGCTATGTGAAACAGGCTAGGCCTGGCAGTGCCCAGCTCTGATTCCAGCTATGTGAAACAGGCTAGGCCTGGCAGTGCCCAGCTGTGATTCTAGCTATGTGAAACAGGCTAGGCCTGGCAGTGCCCAGCTGTGATTCTAGCTATGTGAAAGGCTGGAGTCTGGTGGTAAAAGGTAAGCTTGGGAAAACTGGAAATAATATCTAAAAAAAATAACTAAAGCCAAAAAAAAAAGAAATAGAAGAAGGCTGAAGACCATGTGCTCTTCAAATTTAGTGCTTGGACTCTGAAAGTAAGCTGGTCCCACTCAGGAAAGGAACAAACACCCAGGGAAGGGGTTCCTGGAGGAGAAGTAGGGAAGAGTTACTCTCTGATTTATTTTCCCTACACCAGTGTATTTCCATCAAAATACCTGTCCTAGCCAGGTACCAGAGGGCCACCCTAGCTACTCAGGAGACTGAGATCTGAGGATGATGGTTCAAAGCCAGCCCAGGCACAAAAGTCTGGGGGACTCTTATCTCCAATGAACCACCAGAAAACTGGAAGTGGAGCTGGTGCTCAAAGTGGTAGAGTGCTAGCCTTGAGTGGAAGAGCTCAGGGACAGCTCCCAGGCCCTGAGTTCAAGATTCATGAGAAAAGACAAACACACATTATGTCCTTCCTAAAGTTTATTGTTCTTCTTGGAGTGTGTGTGTGTGTGTGTGTGTGTGTGTGTGTGTGTGTGTGTGTGTCCACTTGTTAGGTTTGGAATGTGGTCTCACACCCATACCCCTGCCACTCCTGTGAGAAGTGGAAGGCAACTACAGAAAATGGAGCTTAGCTGGAGGAAGAGCCTCTCTGAGTACACAGTCCTGGGCTGGGCACTGAGCACTGTCCTTGGACTTTCTCAAGGCTAGAGCTCTACCACTTGAGCCTCAGCACCACTTCCGGCTTTTTTCTATGTATGTGGTACCGAGGAATCGAACCCGGGTCTTCGTGCATGCTAGGCAAGCACGCTACCACTAGGCCAAACTCCCAGCCCTGAGCACACACTTTTGAAGGTGGTTCCTCCTTGTTTCTCCCTGGCCCTCTGCTTTACTGTCCATCATGAGATATGCAGCTTCCTCCTCTTCCACGACAGCCATGATCTTCTGCCTCACCAGGGGCCCAGAATCAAAGCAGCCAAGGATCTTCTGCCTTTTATTCCCTCCACTTCCACAATTCCAGCTTTTTCTGAGTAGTTCACTGGAGATAAGAGTCTCACAGACTTTTCCCTGCCCAAGCTGGCTTCAGATCTTGATTATCAGATCTCAGCCTCCTGAGAAGCTAGGATTACAGGTGTGAGCCACGGGGACCCCATCTCAGCATCCTGTGAATTAATCTCAGAGCCCTCCTTGTGTGGAAAGGAGGCAGGAGGATGCCATTGGATCTTTGGAGATCCAGCAGGATAAAGTAGATGTGAAAAGTCACTAATGTCTGGACACAGAACCCCCTGTGTCGTGAAAATTCCTGTGCCCTGAGGCAGAGGGGAAGCAAGTTGGAGCTGCAGGACAGTAGGGAGCATGCATGCATATACACCATTTGCAACGTCACAATTGGGTTCTTTCTGGGTGGGGACTCAGCACCCTTATGCAGTCAGATCGATGTTCAGAGCAAGATGCCAACCCCATGCTAGGTCTCTGCATGGAATCCACCCCTTGGCTTTTGACAGTTGGTTGCTCAATCAATAAACAATTACTGGACATCCTGCTGTGTCCTGGGCTCTGAACTTATAGATTGATGTTTGGTTGCTAAGTTCAAATGGGCATGGCCCAGCCATAGGAGTCCATTCATTTGCAAATGCTTCCTGAATCTCTGCAGCAATAATTATAATCAGAGTCCAAAATAATATTTTCTGGGGGTGGGGAGGGAGGAGGGAAGGTACTACTAATCTAAATGCTTTCAATATAGTTTAAATTTGATACTTCTAACAGCCCTATGAGGGATATTGGATTATTGAGTTTTTTTCCCCTGTTTTGTAGGTGAGGAAATAAACCCTATCCAGATCATGGGGCTAGTAGAAAGCCAGTGCTTGAGCCCAGGCAGGATGGCATGAGAGTCCATGCTCTTAAGCTGAACACAGATGCGTGTTAGCTTCTATCATGATTGGAGGGTCAGCTGAGTGCTGTGGCTCAAGCTTGTAATGCAGCTTCTTCAGAAGCAGAGATTGTGGGACTCAAGGCCAAGTGCATGCATGCATAGCAGTGCATGAGACTCTATCTCACTCCATGATTGGGCAGGGTGGTACACAACTGACATCCTGGTTATGGAAAAAAAAAGTCACAATGGCTTGGGTGTGGTGGGGTACAAGTGGCCAGGAGCCAGGAGCACATCTCAGGCCAGGTCAGGGATGGAGTGAGAGCCTACCTCAAAAACAATGAGCTCACAAGTGCTGAGCCGGAAGCGTGCCTCCAGTGGCAGAATAGCTCCTTGGTAAGTGAGACGCCCTGCCAGTCCCTTAAAATCAACACTTGAGATGCAGTTCAAGCGGCAGAGCATCAGTGGAGGAAGCAAGCTAAGCAAGCCTAGCATGCTTGAGGCCCTGAGTTCCATGCCCAACCTTACAAATAACAAAAATGAAAGTAAAAACCACAAGAAAAGAAAGCAAGGAAGGGAGGAAGGAGGAAAGAACGAAAGGAAGGAAGGAAGGAAGGAAGGAGGGAAGAAAGGAAAGACAATAGGAAGAAAGAAAGGAAGCAAGCAAGCAAGCAAGCAAGAGCATCCTTTGATCTTCTAGAATCAAATTTTTCCCTGGATTTTTCTTATCCCCGCCTTGGTAGCCTGACACATAGTAGTTGGTTTTGTGAAGAAACACCAGTTTCCATTTCTTTTTCTTTTAATTGCAAATATCTTTTCCCTCATCTGCTGTGAAGGCCTCTTGTCCCCCAGAATCAATCACAGGTTATTTTTGGTGCCTCCATGCCTTCAGGTTGCAATTGCTGTCCCAAAGATAGACACAAATATTATCGTCTCCATCAAATCCCTCTCTCACTCTGGCTCACATAGTGACTTAGCAGCTTCATGTTTTCCTGGCCACCATTTGATCTTCCTGAAGTCCTTCAGCAGCCTGTGTGGTCCAGGCACGCGAGCTGCTGTCCGTGGTGCTGAAATCACCCTCCCCAATTCCCCTTCCATTTGTTTTGCCACTGTCTATTCGAGGAAATGGGGGATATTTGGGATCCATGATGACTCTCCATACAGGCTCTGGAATCCCCAAACACTGGTGTGATTTACACCAAGAAGGTTCCAGATCTGCCTATTGGATGCTCATCTCCTCAGGCTCAACCCTAAGACCTAGCTAAGGGGTGGAGAGAAATGGTGTGTCCACTCATAACCAGGATGCTGGGAGGACCTTTGCTAGCCACATTGCAGAAGACCTCTGCTGTCCATTATGTGAGCACCAAAGAGGCCTCTCTCCTTCATGACATTCGTTCACTCATTCATTAGTAGACATTGCTCCTTGCCAGGTGCATATTAATATGCTCAGGACACTTGATTTTTCTTTCAGAGACTCCTATTATAGCACAGGTGCATATATTCTATTTTATAAGCACACACTCTATGTGTATTGATCTACCAATACCTTCGTATGAATGTGTGTATCTATGTATGTGTGCGTGTATTTCCTTTGTGTCTGGGTACCTATGTCATTTAACTCTGTGTGTCTCTCAGGAGTGGAGCTTGACTTTGGGGTCCTGTGCTTTTGTGTTTTGGCTCTCTCACTGAAGGTGGGTCCTCGACCCCTTGAGCTGTGGCTCTCACTTGTGGCTGTTTGCTGGTTCACTGGACATAAGTCTTGGATATTTGTCTGTTCAGGCTGACTTTGAACCTTGATCCTTAGGTCTTGGCCTCCTGGGTAGGTAGGATTACAAGCCTGATACACCAGTACCTGGCTATATAATTTAGGCTAATATTATACTCAAGTCTGACAATATGCTGAAGGAGCTAATAGCTCTGTTAAAGGTGGTGATGAGGAAAGTATTGGCAGAGCCCAACATGGGAGGTGGGCTTTAAAGGATGAGTAGGAGTTCAATCTGTAGATCAGGTTGGGGGAAAACGCCTTCTGGTAGTCAGCTATCCCAAGATTTTGAGGCACGAAGGCCTTTGGGCACTGGATGTGAGAGGAAAAGCTTAAGAGCTCAGCCAGACGATGGTGGTGGAAGGAAGACTTTAAGTATCTATCTATGGCAAGGTACAGAAGTGTAAAAATAATGCAATTTATCTGGCAAATGAAACCTGTCTCATTTAGCATTTTAGCTACGAAATCTTACCAGATCATAGTTTATTTGAGATCCAGGAAATATGTATGGATCCTAAGATGAGAGCTAAGAAAATGGAACAGGAACATGGTCCAAGTCCAGAGCTCATGACAACAGGGAGAAGAAAAGTGTTACAGATAATCAATCCAGTTTCCTGGATGCCAGTGGCTCACACCTGTAATCCTAGCTATTCAGGAGGTTGAGATCCTAGGATCTCAGTTAAAAGTTAGCCCGGTCAGAAACACATGTGAGACTCTTAATCTCCATTTAACCACAAAAAGCCCAAGATGGCTCTGTGGCTCAAGTGGAAGAGGGTTAGCCTTGAGCCAGAAAGCTAAGGGACAGCACCCAGGCTCCTCAGTTCAAGCCCCAGTACTGGCATATTTCCATAAAAAGGAAAAAAAAAGTTCAAAGACATCCCTTTAGCACTTCAAAGATTCCTCAGGCCTCTCCAAAAGGTATTCTTCTTCTTTCAATATTCAACATTAAAATTCCTATAGATTCTCCTTCATGGTTTCCATTTATCCATTGACTCACCCTCTCTGGCCACTGACAGTGTTCACATTTTCTTTAATTCTTTGAACATCTTTATAATTGCTGCTTTGAAGTCTCTTACATGCAAAAAAATCCGAGCCCACTCTGAATCACTCTTAATTAACTGATAGTTCTTCCTCAGTATGGGCCACATTTTCCCCACATTTCTTTTTCTAGCAATTTCTATGCGTGTGCAGGTGTGTGTGCATGCACTTGTGAACATGAGAGTGAACTCCAATCCTAGGGCTTGAACTCAGGGCCTATGTGCTGTCCCTGAGCTTTTTCATTCAAGGTTAGTGCTCTATCACTTAAGCCACAGCTCCACTCCTGACTTTTTGGAACTGTGATCCTCAAATCTCAGCCTCCCGAGTATCTAGCATTGCAGGCATGAGCCTCCAGTGCCTGGCTAGCAATTTCTTTGGGCTGAAAGAAATATTGGGATAGTGCTGCATTTTGTTTACCTTCACTTAGAGCTGTTCTTATTGTGAGCATTATTGATATTTTATTAAAAATTAGGAATTAATGTTGACAGGACTTAGAGTCCAGGCAAAATATGCCTGTCTCCCTCATACCTAGAAATACTGGTGTCTTGGATTAGCTCCTAAAAACTTAAAAAAATTGTATCTTAGTTCATTTTAGCCTGACCTTCTGTAACTGTCATCTTACATGTACAGCTTAAAATCCAGATCACTATTTTCATAGAAATGACACTCTGTGCACAGGGAAGGAGCTCTTCACTTAAAAAAAAAAAGGAGAAATCACCGAACTACACATTTCATGAGAATTCATCACCCCTGGAAAGCACAGGTAACTTTGTGAGACTGAGCAGCCTAAATAAATTCCATTCCTTCGAGTTCTCCTGTAGCCACTCTTAAGTCTTCCTACCCCAACTCTCTCCATTCCATTTCCTGCTGCTTCGATGCTTCAAGCTTCCCACCGCTCTCCATTCCCTCCTCGTATAGCTGCATTTTCCCCAATAACTCTGGCAAGGAACTCATTAACCCACTGTTATGACCTGAGGTAATAGCATCCGTTCACTGTTTTTAAAATCTGTTTGCTTTTTATATTTAAAGTACAGATGGTCCCTGACTTAAAATGGCTCAATTTATAATTTTTTTTCCTCTTCCACTCCCCTCCCCCCTTTTTTTAAAAAAAAAGCTTTACGAAGGTACAAAAGCAACCCACATTCAGTAGAAGCTGTGCTTCACATTCTAAAATGGGCTCTTTTCCTGCGCTAGCTGTGTAGAATACAATACTCGTTTGTGTCGGGGGATGGTGTCAGTTCTCAACCAGGCACACACCATGCACTAGAATGAATAACTGATTTTACATACAGTCCACTGGATTGTTGGGCTTTGATGTTCAGGTGAATGTCTTGAATGACTTATTGACACACAACACTTTCCCCTTCTCATCAGTCTAATCAAGATAGACCCCCATGTCAACTCGAGGAACGTCTGTTAGTCAGTTGTAGTTTGCATATAGCCATAGTTGGCTTATAGGTAGCTCACTTGTGCATCTAGGTTAATGCCTCTTGCTTTTGCATTTTCACACAGACCATTATTTATGTTGGCCAATGAAACACCTTTGCCTTGTTCTTGTACTGCCTAATAATTATTTTTCCTGTGGGATGCAAGACCTCGTGAATATTACATTATTAGCTTGTTTGCTCTTTTCCCTGTAAGCGGTGGTGGGCTCTGATTTAGCAGGCAATTGAGCTCCTTGAGGAATAGTTTTATTCCTTCAAGGTTGGTTTTAAAGTGTTTTTTATTTACTTTTATTTTATTTTTTTGACAATCATGGGGCTTGAACTCAAGGCCTGGGCACTGTCCTTAAGCTTCTTTGGTCAAGGCTAGTACTGTACTACTTTGATCCACAGTTCCACTTCTGGTTTTCTGGTGGTTCACTGGAGATGAGTCTCATGGATTTTCCTGCCCAGGCTGGCTTTGAACCAGGATCCTGAGATCTCAGCCTCCTGAGTAAGGTAGATTTTAGGTATAAGCCACTAGCACCCAGCTGTTTTATAGTTTTGGTCATCTGGAGGAATGAACAGACTTCACCCCCAGATATATTTAGTTCTTCATGTTTTAAGCATGGCTCCTCTGAAGTTTCTAGTAGAGATGCAAGGGTGAATATTGACTCCTCTTGCTTAGCAGAAACCCAAACTCAACTTGGCTCTGACACTTGAAAGATTAGAAAATGGTTTCCTTTATCAAGACACTGTCAGTTTTTGCTCAGTCTTGTGAACACCTCACTCCACAGATGAAGCCTAGTTACCAGGTGAGACCTTACAGGTCCTGAACTTTTGCTTGGGCTTTCTTTCCTTCCCAGGCCCCATCCCATGGTCAGTATGGCTTTGGGGGATCAGATTGGTGGGCTTCTTTCCCACCTTTGTGGTCTGGGGAATGGCATTGAGCAATGAACCTAATAAAAGAGTTGGGTTCCCCCCATTTCTCTTCCTTCTTGAAGGGAATCTTAGTGCTTCAGGACTTCTTGTGGGAAAATATATTTCATCTTTTCCCTCCAGTGTTCTAGGTGTTTGGTGAAGTAAAAAAAAAAAACTAGAGCTCCTTGTCTGACCGTATGTCTAGAAGTAGAAATACTCCCCGAAACCTAAATGGAGCTTGAGACTGAACTAAGAATACTCTTGCAGTTCAAAGCCAACGTGGGCAGAAAAGTCTGTGAGACTCTTAGTCTCCAATAAACCACTCAGAAAAAGCTGGAAGTGGCACTGTGACTCAAAGGGCAGAGCACTAGCTTTGAGCACAAAGAGGCCCAGGGACATTGCCCAGGCCCTGAGTTCAACCCCAGGTTCAGAAAATAAGGAGAAGGAGGAGAAGTGGGAGAAGGAGGAGGAAGAGAAGGAAGAAGAGGAGGAGGAAGAGGAGGAAGAGGAGGAGAAAGAGGAGGAGGAGGAGGAGGATACTTTCATTTCTCTGATAAGCACATGTTAAAAGATATAAATGTGACAGTGCGATTGTAAATATATGGGAGAAGGTCCCAGGAGGCTCCATCTATGGATAAATATTGATAACATTGCCAAGAAGAGAGGTTTGGAAATTCATACCCCAAAATAAATAACTGCAGCACTGGAGGAGTGGCTCAAGTAGTAGAGTGACAGCCAAACCCACAAGCTTGGGGACCTGTGTTCAAATCCTGATACTGGCAATCAAAAATAAAGAACAAACAAATAGATGAATAATATGGAATGAATAAATGCATGCCTGTGTCATCTGATTCAGTGATTTCTAGAAATTCTATGGTACACCCATAGGAACATTGTTTACAACCTAATATATTGGATACAGTCCATCCATAGAGAACAAGTTCAATAACTGATCATAGGTTCATGCAGTGAATCAGTAGGTGGATAGTTAAAAGAATACTTTGAAGTATAGTTTGAAGAATAGTTTTCTTGAAGGTGCAGACATCCAAGGTGAAGTGACCACAAAGCAAGGAACCCCACGTTGCATAAGGAATACTGCTACCAGGCACTGGTGGCTCACACCTATAATCCCAGCTACTCAGAAGGCTGAGATCTGAGGGTCGTGGTTCAAAGGCAGCTCTAGGTAGCCACGGCTGTGATCCTTCTAGCTCCAATTGACTATCAGAAAGCTGGAAGTGGCCCTGTGGGTTAGCAATAGAGTGCCAGCTTGGCACCAAAGATCTAAGTGAGAGTGTAAGGCCTTGAGTTCAAGCCCTGGAATCAAATCACACCCCCCCCACACATACATACATGCACACTACTTCCCAAAGGAGTATATCTACTGTATATACTGACACTTAAGAAACTACTTTTTAAAAATAAAGGAAAAGGAAATTCCTGCCCAATACTTTCCTGAAGAAATATCCTTGGAGTCAGGTGTCACACCTGTATTCCTAGCTACTCAGGAGGCTGAGATCTGAGGATGAGGGTTTAAAGCCAGCCTGGGTAGGAAAGTCCATGAGTTCTTACCTCCTATTAACCACCCAAAATCCAAAAGTGAAACTATGGCTCAAAGTGGTAGAGCACTAGCCTTGAGCAAAAGAAGCCCAAGGACAGTGCCCAGGCCCTAAGTTCAAGTCCTATGACTGACAAAAGGAAAAAAAAATGTGCATTGTCCATCATTACTTTTTGTCCTTACAAACACTGGTAATATTTTTTGAGTAATATGCCATGTAACTGCAACCAAGAGTGTATATATGTATATAGTGTGTATATATATTTGGGAAAATCTATTTGATTATATCCTAATGAGAAATTAGAGAATTTAAGATTTGTTCAGCATACTGTCCAATGCACGGTATTTTTTAAAGCACATTGAAAGAATGAACATAATAAAGGAATGACTTTGAGGTTATTCCAACAACCCAAGCGTGAAACAAATATGGATTACTACCTATATTTATCTGAGTGCCCACATGGATCCTTCCGTTAAATAAGGTGGGAGTGGAGGAGAAGAGAAATGATTTGCTGAAGATGATTCTCTTGTTTGAAATGTCTGACTGTCAGGTCCTCCTCGGAAATTCAGATAAAACAGATTAAAAAAAGAATCACACACACTCAGGTGTGGTGTGCAGGAGAGATGCTATGAATGGTTAAGGTTCATTGTTCGCTGGGTCCAGGCGCATTTGAGGACAGGAAGACGGGGAAGAGCTCTGAGGAGGTGTGCAGAGCAAATGTATCTTGGAAGAGCTGCTAAGGAGATCTCTTGGAACAACACTATTTGAATAACACACTTTAAACTTAATAGCAAGGAAAAAAATAGAGATATGTTCTGGAGTAGGAGTGTGTTGTGGAGATGATTTTTTTTGCCATACTTTGTGTCCACCCAGCTTGAACAAGATGAGCAGTTATGACCAGTGAACTCATAAGGTGTGTGAAGACTGATGTACAACCACTTACACACTCACTGCTGCTCTCCTACAGTGATCATACTGCACGAGTACAATTCACCTTGATCCATGTCAAGCTTCTGTCTTTCTCCGCCATCTCTCCCAGTCCTACCCCTCTCCTCAAATTACCCTGCTGGATCCAATGCACATTCTCTTCATTCCTCTGCCCCAGCCCCTTCTTTTGATCTCCCTTGACCCCCTTGACAAAATATGTTTCCTCTTTCTGGTATGCATCTTATTTTGTTGTATGTTAGTACTTCAGAGGAGTTGCAGCTCTGAAATTCTCCCTTGAAGACACAAGTTTCTTAGTCAGTGGTTTTGTTTTTATGGCATTTCCCCCTCACCCAACATAAAGTAGACTGGATCTCTGAGGTGGAGAATCAACTGATCCCAACCAGAATCTGCACAGGGATAAGCAAACCTTTTATCATCTTTGCCACATTGGTTTTATTCATTTTTAGAAGGCAAATGTACTCTTCTGGTATAATGAAACCCTTAACGCTCTCTTTCTCTATCCGTCTTCTCCTTTTTATAAGCCATGCGATTTGTAAATGAGCTGTTTAGGGATATCAAGACCACAGCATGACAGAACCCTGGGCATAGCTTGTGGGTTAGGAATGAGCTGTGTACTGGGGGAAGAATGCAGAGTGGTCTCCATTCTGGCAAACCCAGCAGTGCTAGCACTGGATTCAGTATTCTCCATTCTCCTGACACTCTTCTATGAGCTGCTGACTTCTGGCCTCTAACCATCCCCAAACTGCCTTGGGGACATTTTCCTTGCTGATTATCAACAATGCTGAGTAGTAAAGGAATTAGCTTAGGTATGAATTCATCTCCAAGTTTTCCATATGTCTCTATACAAACTTTTTCATACAATAGTAGTCTGCTGTTTTTATTTATTTATTTTGTTGTTGTCCTTTGTTTTGGAGTTCTGCTTTGTGTCTGGGCCATAGAGTTGTTTCTTTTCCTTTTCTTTTATGATTAATTCATCAGTAGCTTTGACTAGACTTTTCACAGTCCGGGTATGTGGGGGAAGGAGAGATGTCTTCAAAATGATCTACCTTTACTTTCTTTCATGATTTTTTTTGCCTATGGAATTTACTTTTTAGAATAGTTGTTTGATTTTTCAGAGAATAGATAAAAAGGACAGAATGTTCCCATATTTTTTTCTTACCAATGGGTCTCCTTGTATAATCAGTCTATACTCTCACTGATTGCAGGTAGTGGGCCAATATTGATAGGTAATGAACTAATATAGTTTAGTTCAGATTTTCTAACATTCTTCCCTATTCCATTTATGTCTGGGCATCTATTTTGTGATATCACCTTGCTCACTGCCTTGTTTTCTGACTCATCTGGACTGCAAGAGGATCTCAGTCTTTCCTTATTTTTCCTGAATTTGGCAGTATAAGAGTATTAAATAGGCTGGGGTTTTTTGTTGTTGTTGTTTGTTTTGCCTTGTTTTTCATCAGGGCCTGGGCACTGTCCCTGAGCTCCTTTTGCTCAAGGCTGGTGCTCTACCACTTGAGTCACAGTTCCAATTCCAGTTTTCTGGTGGTTTATTGGAGATAAGAGTCTCATGGAATTTCTTGCCTGGGCTGGTTTCGAACCACAATCCTCAGGTGTCAGCCTCCTGAATAGTTAGGATTACAAGTGTGTGCTATTAGCACCAGGTACCATATGAAAGAAAGGCACTCTTTGACAGAAAGCTGAGATAATCAGTCTGCTTCAGGGAGGAGGTAAGCTCCAGCTCCTTGGATGAATTATCTACATAATTCATCTACATGGAAGATTTATCTCTTCCCTCTCAAGTATTAACTTATTCAATCATTTATTTTTTTTATCAGTATAGACTCCTGGATATTTACCTGACACTTTGAATTATAATCTAGTAGTCTTTGTTTAGGTTGTGACTCTTTCCATTTTGCTCACAGGTGGCTCTTTCCGCGGGTTCCTACATCTTGACCTATGTCCATTGGATTTTTCTTTTCTTTTAGCCATCTCGGGCTTTCTAGTACTCCAAGCTGTTCCCAGCTCATATTGCAAAATCTCCTACCTTTGTTGTACAATAAGACATTTTCCAGGGAGCTCTGGTGCCTGTGACTAGCTGACGATCTTGGAAACCAAGGGCTGGATGGTGTATTTGCTTACAGCTACTAGGCATCCTTGCTTAGAGTCATTGAGAAAGACAAACACGTCTGTGTGCATGTGAAGCCACCTGCTCACACCTGCCTATGAAAGTTTGTCAGTGCTTGCATCTCTATTCGCTTCTACATAAGTGCTTGCAGTGCCCAACCCTCTTCAGTCATTATGTGCATCTCTAGCCACCTGCTTCTCTTTGGGGAATATGCTAAATTCTCACTTCAAAAGGAAAAATTCCTGGCTCCACTCACGAACCATCCCGTTTTCCTGTATGCATACAGCTGGGTCAGAATTAATCTGCATTGCCACGAGAAGCAACAGCAGCAAGTAAAGGATGGACTGATGTGAGGCTCATTCATTTCTTCCTCGCCTTACCTCAGTACATTTTCATTCTGGTTTCCCATTTCCTGAATTCCCTGGGACTGAACCATTTCAGTGAGTGACTTTCCATTTTTATAACCTTCATTCCCTTCCTTTTTTTTGTTTCAGTACTGGGGCTTGAATTTGGGGCCTGGATACTGTCCCTACATGTTTTTATTTTTGCACAAAGTCAGTGCTCTACTTGAGCCACAGCTCTGCTTCTGGATTTTTGCTGATTTGATGATAAGAGTATCCTAGACTTATCTGCCTGGAGCTGGCTTGGAACCACAATCCTCAGATCTTAGCGTCTTGAGTAGCTGGAATTATAGGTGTGAGCCACCAGTGCCTGGCTTATGATTATGTCTCTACGTCACTCACATCCATCAGCACATAGAATACCTCTCAGGCTTGCACAGCTCTGACATAAAATTTGTCAGCCTCGATGCTCCCTGGCCACCTAGCCTATCTTCTGAGGACCCAACATACTGAAGAATTGCTTAGCACCTGATTTTTATTGATTCTCACCCCAAATCATCTTTCTTTAAGTAGGCTGTGTTCAAAGGGAGAGAGGGAAGAAGTGACACGCTATTACACTACAGTCAAGACAAATCGTCAGAGGGGTTGGCAGCCGGGAAGGAAAGCTTTTCCCAAAGTTACAGATGTAGAATTAACCTTTACCTCTACCCTGCAAAGCGGGAAGGTGCCAGAAAGTGAGAAATGAAAAGAAGATTCTTCACCACTAAGCTCAGACAGAAAGGAGAAAATGCCAGAGGAATCACTGAAAGGCTTGGCTGGCAGGTGGACCAGTAAGAATGGCCGTGGCTCCGTTAGGCACATCTTGCCTCTGAGCTCTTGAAGGCATATAAACACACAGAGGTCATTTTACTATGTGTGGCACTGTGGTTCCTTCTGGGACAGGACCAAATGGCCATTTTACACCTATGCCCTATCTATACCATCTACACTTTCCCCCTTAAAGAAAACTCTCTTGTTGTGCACTGGTGGCTCATGTCTGTAATCCTAGTTACTCAGGAGGCTGAGCTCTGAGGATCAGAGCTGGGCAGAGAAATCCAAGAGACTCTTATCTCCAGCTGATCAGCAAAAAGCCAGAAGTGGAGCTGTAGCTGAAGTGGTAGGGTACCAGCTTTGAGTGAGAAAGGGAAAGGATGTTATTCAAGCCCTTGAGTTCAAGCCCCAGCACTCACACACATGTGCATGTGTCCCTGGGTGTCTCTGCATGTTTGTTTTCCACTTCAGGACTTTGAATTCTCTGCCTCATTGGCACAGGTCCCCATTTTCACAAGACTTATGCTCTCTCTCCCCCATTTTACCTGAAAATACAGCCTAACCCCCTGAAACCCTTTCCTGGGTGTGCCCAGTGTGTGTCCTTTCAGGTGGAGCCACCTGTTGCAAAGCCAGAAAGCCTCACAGAATTACACAAGGCATGAATCTCCCTTCTCCCCCCCCCACCAAAATAACATTAATTGGAAGGAGATCTCAATCATATGAGATTCAAAGATGAGAAAATAAAAACAGCAGAAGAGGCGGGGTGGGGGGTGAGTAGTTCAGAATGCAGGAAACAGATCGAGAACCAACACACACCATCATTGTGAAATTAATGAATTGAATAGCAATCACCGGGATAAAATAGGCCGAGTGACAAGTAAAAGATGTGCATCTATAAACTGCATTTGGATGTGAACAAGAAAGAAGAGATAGAAGAGATTAGAGAGGTTTGTTTTTTTCTTAAGACAAGAAGTGTGACTTTTCCCTTATTTCACTACCACATACAGAGAGTCTGTCATAGCACAAGGCCAGGAAAGAAGAAGAGAAGTCAAAAGCAGAAGACAGATTCCAGACAATCGCATTTACTTACCTGGATGCTGAGGCTGAAAATTTCCCCTTTGAATCTCAGCCATAAATCCTATCTATTGCCAAAGACACTTTTAGTAACATGCTTTTCAGTTGCACCTAAAACCAACCTTAATAATAATAATAACAACAATAATAATAAAGACAACACATAATAGTTCTGAACTAACATGATATGCTTTCAATACTCTACTTCCTCAACTAAAATGCAATCCATCCACGGTTGATGCATGGGCCTTCTGTCCATAGCTATACATCCTGTCCTAGACAGCACCACATCTGCCACACAGAATGTGGTCTCTGTGGTAGCTATTATTGCTGAGTTCAGAGTTAATTCCACCATTACATGCTGGTGATTCACACCTATAAGCCTAGCTACTCAGGAGGCTGAAATCTGAGGGCCATTGTTGAAGTCAGCTTAGGCAGCTAAATCTGTGACACCCTTATTTCCAATTGACAGCTCCCAAAAAAGCTGGAATTGGGGCCGAGAGTTTGGCCTAGTGGTAGAGTGCTTGCCTAGCATGCATGAAGACCAGGGATCAATTCCTCGGTACCACATACATAGAAAAAGCAAGAAGTGGTGCTGTGGGTCAAGTGGTAGAGCTCTAGCCTTGGGAAAACCCAAGGACAGTGCTCAGGCTCTGAGCCCAAGCCCAGGACTGGCCAAAAAAAAGCTGGAAGTGGAGATGTAGGCCAATGATGGAGTGCCAGCTTTGAGCAAAAAAAAAATAAATCTACTTGAGGGGGAAAGACTCTGGGTTCAGGACTCAAAACTGAAACACACCAAAATAATCACTTCCCAAAGGAATATTACTATTTGCATACCGTACATAAGACTCTTATCCCTAATTAACAAGCAAAAAGCCAGAAGTGGAGCTCAAGTGGTAGAGAGAGACAGAAAACTATAGATAGATAGATAGATAGATAGATAGATAGATAGATAGATAGATAGATAGATAGATAGATAGACAGACAAATAGACAGATAGGCAGATAGGCAGATAGAATTAATTATACCATGACACTTGAAATTGAAATGTCAATTCAGTCTGTATTCTTCGGTGTTGAGAAATTCTCCTAACTCTTACACAGCACTGAACACAAGCCAGGCATTTTTCCCCTCTAAATATTTTGCCTACATGAATTCATTGAACCTTTATAAACCACATGGAGTGCCTATACTATAACTTCCAGGACTGTCATTTCACGGGGGCACTCAGGGGTCAACTCATTCACCCCTCCCCACCCCCAGGTTGCCTAGCTAGTTAATGATGATGGAGAGAGAATGGGTCCCAGACTTGCAAACAGCAAGTTGTCACAGAAAATCTTGGAAAGTATGATGCAGCAGGAAATAATCACGAGTGACTCCTGCGCCAAGAAATGACATTGTGTGTGAGATCTAAAATCCCTGATAACATAAAATTCAAAATATCTTCAAACTGAGATGTTACAGAAGCAATATGCCTGTCAAGCATGTCTTTGAAGGAGTCTTTCCTGTCTACCCTTTTGGAAAGCAAAGAAGACCAGACACACTGGGTTTCAAATTTCAGCACCATGGAGAGAGAATGGTAGGCGTGAACCAAGTTCTACCTGCCACCTTCTGAACAATCCTGAGCCTTTGGTACCTACACTCATGCTTTTGACAGAGATAATTAAAATCTGGCATGAAGCAACCATACCTTTATGGAAGAAATTTCCGAAGTTCATGAAATGTGACTCTCTCCTCTTTTGATACATCGTCAATCATCTTAACAAAGCAGCGAATTACCACTGTGAATCTCAAATGAAGAAGGATTAATGAAAAAGTCATGTAGATAAAGGCTGCTGCTTCCCAGAGCTATGGGGGTGATAAAGTGCTGATTCAAATCTGATGGTAGAAATGGGGAGGATTGTATGGATGCCAAAGGAGTTATTCAAGCAAAGAAACTGACCTCAAAGTTTGGGAGGAACAGAAAAAAAATGGAACACACTGTACCCTGGATGAAGTTTGATGTTTTTCTATGTGTCTTCCTGAGTCTTAACATAGTCATGCTAGCATAGTAGCATCCATCTATAATCTCAGCTTACTTACGAGCCACAGAAGGGAGAACTGGCATTCCAGATTCATGTGGTAAAAGTTAGTGTTAGTGTGAGGGACAATCTGGAACCCAAACTAAAGGCATAAAAGACTGGAAACATAACTCAAAAAGCAGAGTGCTTCCCTACTCTTGGCAGGCACAAAGTTCCTGAATTTAATCTCCAGAATCTCCAGGGCCTCCTCCCCATCACTGCAAAAACAAACTTGTATTTTATTTTATTTTACCTCTGTAGACCATCAAGAAAAGAAGAGGGAGGTGAAGAGTAGAGCAGTGCATAAAAGCAAGATTCGGGGAAGGGGAGAAAAATGGACGAGAAAAGAGAAAGATTGGATCAACATACACACAAAGAAGCAACACAAAAAAGGCAAGGCAAGGAAGAAAATATTCTACAAACAACAACAACGAAAAACCCACACACAAAAATGAGAACACCAACAAACCTAAACTCCAATGAGTTTCAAGGCAGGACAAATTGGGTTCTCTCTTTTTTTAACTCTTTATTTTTGTTTATTTCCTCAATGATTTTCACAGGACGAGAAAGATGAGTCTCACCTCAGAGGACACAAACAGGAGAGAGACCCTGCTATTGTGTAAGAGAGGGCAGAAACATGGTAGCTTGGAAACAACTGCAGGGAAAGGTGTGCCAATAGATCAGTGCCAAGTCTGTCTGCCTTTGGCTATGACCTTCCCTCTTGAAGGAGACTGCCAGGACTGTCCTGAGGACCAGGTATCCCACCAAAGCTCCATTACCAGCAAGTCTAAGAGCTCACGATTATTATTTGACAACTAGAAAGTAGCTGATAGGAGACTTGAGCCTGGTGTGTTGGCCTTTGAATGTGAAGCTGTCAACATTATTGTCTTTCCTATGGCATGATTTTGGGGGGGGGAATTTATCAGGTGTTGATGTATCCTTGGATGGCTAGATTATTGATGTTCAGTTGTGGTTTGGAGGTATGGCGATGTCCTTTTTAGACAGCTCTGGAAGGGGAGGCCATCTTTTAGATTTTCTTTTTTATTTCTGGTACTGAGGCTTGAACGTCTCCTTTTCGGTCAAGGCTAGCACTCTACCACTTGAATCACAGCTCCACCTCCAGCTTTTTCGGTGATTCATTGGAGATAAGAGTCTGGTGGCCTTTCCTGATGGGCCTGGCTAAGACTGAGGGTTGATGTTCCAAGCCAATCTGGGCAGGAAAGTGCAGTGAGACTCTTCGTTTGATAAACTACTCAGAAAGAAAGCCAGAAGTGGTGCTGTGGCTCAAGTGGTAGAGTGCCAGCCTTGAGCACAAAAAAGCTCAGGGACCTGAGAAGTCTGGGCACTGAGATCAAGCCCTGGGACTGGCAAAAAAAAACCCCAGAAATGCCTGCAATCGTAAGTTATTCAGCAGGCTGAGATCTGAGGATCAAGGTTCAAAGTTAGCCCAGGCAGGAAAGCCTGTGAGAAACTCTTATCTCCAAATTTATGACCAAGAAAACTAGAAAGGGAGCTGTGGCTTAAGTGGTAGAGTGCTCGTAGTGAGCACAAAATCTCAGAAGCAGTGGCTAGGCCCTGAGTTCAAGCCCCGAATCAGCACACACACAAAGTAATCCAAACTTTAAAAATGGGGAAACTGAGTCTATAAATGATGATACCCCCTGGGTTAAGGCCATGTGTATAGGAGCCGAGGAGATCCGTTCACCTCTCCGCCCCCCCCAGTAAGGTCGAGACTGTGGTCCATTTTCTGTAATGTCAAAGTATTTTAATACTACTGCATGCAGCCCTCTCACCATAGCTCACGTGATGTTAGACTTCTGTCCCTTCAAAGTACAGACTGTCTCTTCACTCCTGCATTAGCAAGGACTAGTAAAACAAGGAAACAATTGCATCCATTTGCTCAGTCTACAGCTTGAGCAAGTGCCTAGATGAATGCGTTCATTCATGTTTAGAAAAAAATTGTAATATTAATTTTATTGTTGTATACCTATAGTCAACCTGTCACATGCATGCAAGTCTGTGCCAAAAAAATAGCATGTTGTAACTACCCTTCGCACCACAAAATTAGAGCATTTATTTTCATATCTTGCTCTGTTCAACACCATCATAAGTGGTTATACTGAAGAAGCTATGTTTTCCCTAATTTGTCTTTCATTACTATTTACATTTTTTTCCTGTCGTGAGACTTGAACTCTAGGCCTGGGCACTGTCACTGAGATCTGCATCTTAAGGCTATTGCCTTACCCCTTGCACCACAGAGCCACTTCTGGTTTTCTGGTGGTTCATTGGAGATAAGAGTGCCATGAACTTTAGTGCCTGGGCTGGCTTTGAACTGCAATCCTCAAATCTCAGCCTCCTGAGTAGCTAGGATTATAGGTCTGAACCACTGTGCCAGCCTTTATTTAAACATTTTAAAATCCACTTTTATGGAAGAGATTTCTGAGTTCAAAGATTTAGGTAATTTTTTATTTTGATTTTTGGTCTGAAACTGGAACTCAAGCTCAGAAGCTTTTGCTCATTGGCTAGTGCTCTACCAACTGAACTACATTTCCATTCCTGATAGGTAAATTATTTTTTTTGTCCTGAGGCTTGAACTCAGGGCCTGGGTGCTGTCTCTTGAGCAGTTCTGCTCAAGGCTAGCACTCTACCACTTTGAGCCATATCCGGTTTTCTGGTGGTTATCATGGGGTTTCTTTCCTAGGCTAGCTTTGAACTTCAGTCCTCCGACCTCAGCCTTCTGAGTAGCTAGGATTACAAACATGAACTGCAAGCAAGTGCCTAGCCTCAGTAATTCCTATATCTAAAAGATGCTGTCTGACAGCTTTCCCCAAAGGCAGTAGTATTTCTCGTTTCTACAATAAATACAAGAAGCCATCCCATTCTTTCAGATTCTTGCCACACAGACATGTTAACACTTCCCATTTTTTTCCAGGCTGTTGAATAAGTGATGATGTTTTCATACGCGTTTCCCTAATGCTAATACTTTTAAAGATTTTATTGTACGTTTATTGCCTATTGGCTACTGCTCCTACGAATGGTCAAATTGAGACCTTCTACCAGCTAATCAACAAAAATCACTCCCTCGAGAGGTAGTGGTGACTCTTGCCTGCCATCCTCGATGTTCAGGAGGCTGTGATCTGAGGATCAAGGTTCAATGCTTACCTGGGCAGGAAATGTCTCTGAAGCTTTTATCTCTAATTAAGCACCATAAAGCTGGAAGTGGAGCTGTGGCTCAAGTGGTAGGGCACCGGCCTTGCAGACAGCTCAAACTTCCAGGCCTTGAGTTTGAGCCCAGGTACTGGCACAAATAAACAAGCAAACTACCTCTTGAGCATATTAACTGAACTACATTTCCCAAATACCTTTGCAGCTCAGTGTGCTCATGTGACTGTTTTCTAGCCAATATGATGCAAGCCGATGCAGTACCCTTTGTTCTTGGTCCTACTCTATTTCTAGTTTGGGCACTTCCTTTTTTCCTTTCCAAATGCTAGCATAATGAACAAACTTGCAAGTCCGTAGGGAGGCAAAAGGCACAGTTTGGAAGAAGCTTGGACCTGCAAACTCCATTTATAGCATCCCACTACACAAGAAAACTATTTCTATCATTCTGAGAATGACACAGAACCTTATTATCTTGTGAAGTTATGGAGATTTGAACACAGTAGAGTAAGCATTATACTCTTTACAAATACTCTGTTTATGTCATCGGTCCAGGATATTTTTTTTTTGAGATGCCTGATTTTCTTCCTTAACGTTTCTGAATCTTCTGTCTAAAAACATTAAGCTTGCATTTGCAGTGTCTCAGGTTTCTGTTTCTAATCTATTGTCTATTGGATTTCCAGTAATATCTCTTCTACCAGTAATATCTTTTCCAGTAATATCTTACTGTACTACCTTTTATGTAGTACAGTGAGAAATTTCCTTTCACTCTGAAATTTCTCTATACATGTCTCTTATGTGTGTATTGATGTTTTATCCTGTCATACTTGAAACTTTTAGTTCTTTTATTCAGCTGGAAGTAACTTCTCTATCTTGTTTATTTCTAGATATTCATCATAGGATCAGCTTAGTTTTGTATCTTCCTATAATGAATCGAAATGTTACCTGTGTCCTCCACTATATAGATATATTTCTGCATTCTCCATTGCTTTCTATTATAATATGTGATTTCTTTCTATGTTGATGTCAATACTGTTTGAAATGGAGTATCTTTATGATACATTTTTATTTAGTTAGCAATGCAGTTCCTGCCCTATCCACCTGCTTTTGCCAAAACAAAATGGGTAATGATTCTAAATTTTTTCTTTAATGACTTCAAGTTTGTCCTATTCTACCAAAAAGTGGGGAAAAATTTAAAAAAAGATAGGAATTGTGATGGAGACTTGGGTAACTAGTTTCATTAGTCTGGAAAAGGTGGATATTTTATGGCACCAAGCCATTCCATTTAGGAGCATGCTTTGTGTCTCCATTAATTCCGATCATGTTTTATGCTCTCCAATAAAATTTTATAGTTTTAGTCAGATAAGTACTGTGCTGGCTAAATTTATTCATAGACATTTTATAGTTTTTTACAACTATTGTGAATGGGCCTCCCTTCCTCCCACTTTTCACCTCTCACTGGTTATTTTTCAGTATTGAATCCTCTTTGATTTGTTGCTTTCTCTCACTGTACGTTAGGAAGCCTTCCCCGGAACCACTGACATGGAGAATGTAAAGGAATACCTCTGATGTTTCTTTCATTCTCACAAAATCCCAAGCTCAAAATCTACATATTCTAGTTGGGGATTTCTAGGAAGTAGGATGGAAACCCAGTGAGTTTTGGTAAGGAATGAGGGACCAGGGAGTAGGCAGAGTTTGAGTGAGACAAACCTATTTCCTGAAGTGTTAGGTTCTGTAGCCCTCTTTCAGGATTAGCTGGATCTTTGTGATGATGGTGAAAAGAAAAATGGAACCAAGAACACCTTTCAGGAAACCCATGAAAAGGCCAGGTGGTATTCAAATAGAAATGCTTTCTAGAATAGCTGAAGCAAAAGCAGAACTGGAGAGTCATGGAGGATCAAAACAGATGCTTCGAAGTGGCATTGTAAAGGTTCAAGATGTAAGATCAACTGCGTTTTTTCTACACACGCACACACATACGCGCACACACATACACACAACTGTCAGGAAACTGACAAAAGACACACCCAGCCGGTACATCGAAAAATATTAGGAAGAAAGCGATTAAAGTATAAGTGCACAGACACAAGCGTGCAACCATATGCTCACACTCAATGAGAGCCGCCCCACACTTCCGAGTGTGTCTTTCCTCATAGCGCTACCCGAAGCCTTCATGTCCAGATTGTCGTATTTACATTCATTTCTTTCTTTCTTTCCATTTAAAAACCGGTCGTTCTCAATGTACTATGTGCAGTTCTTTCTTTTCTCTTTTTTTCCCCTTATGGTTAATCTCATGAAGTTACCGTATCTGACTTTGTTGCCTGGTGTATTGAATATGCATTTATTTGAAATAATAATAAAAATTTGACTCATAGGGAAGGGAAGGGGGAAACAAGAAGATTTGGAGGGGGTGGGGAAGGGAAAGGGGGACAAAAACATGAGAAGAGGTATCAATGTTTGAGACGTAATGCACCCACCACCCGACAAATGTAACTGTAACCTCTCTATACATTACCCAGACAAGAAATTTTTTTTAAAAAAATGGAAAAAAAATATCTTTAAGTAGTTGTACAGAGGAGTTTCAATGGAACATGCCCGTGCATGAATATCATGTGGAGTGAAATGTCTTCCATTCCATCGTTCTCTCCATCGTCAATGTTTTAAAGTAACGACATTCACGTCCACATTGTTTGTAGCCTCTCTTAGCCAGGTTTTCTCATTCTTAGTTCAAAACTGTTTCATGTATTACTTAGATTTACTTTTGGACTCTGTTGAGGGCATCCAGTTGTATATAGATACAGGGCTAAACATGACATTAATTGATATTAATGTATATATGTATATTGAAGGTGTGTGTGTGTGTGTGTGTGTGTGTGTGTGTGTGTGTGTGTGTGTGTACCAATCCTGGTGTTTGAACTCAGGAATGGGGCTCTATCCCTGACCTTTTTATTTTTCTCAAGGCTAGTATTCTATCACTTGAGCCAAACTCCACTTCCAGCCTTTTGGTGGTGGATTGAAGATAACAGTCTCATGGACTTTCCTGCTTGGACTGGCTTTGAACTATGACCCTCGGTTCTCAGCTTCCTGAGTAGCTGGGAAGACAGGTGTGAGCTTTTGGCACCTGGCAACGTGCATCTTGAATTTTAATAGCCACCTTTTATAGTGTGAGTGCTTAAGTAACATACCCCCCCCCACAGAAGGTACTTGGTTTTGAAAACAAAGAATCATTCTAAGGAAGAGGATTTTTAATTACTTTAAAAAGAGAGAGAGAGTTGAAGAAGTTGATGGTGTAAATTAAATTAAACATGGAATGCTAGAATGTGCGCATAGACCAGAAAACTCCGTGTCACCAAGCAGTTGCCTGTTTTATTCCCCCCCTGAACATATTACAGGCAACTAACACAGCAAAGAAGTGGGATTCAAACTCAACTTCAGCATGGAAGACCTTAGCTGTCTATACCACCAGGCACATTGGCTTGGGGGCCATTCCGGGGTGCACTGGATGTAAGTCCTTAATGTAAGTCCTTAATGGAACTGGAAGGGATATGGAGGCTTCCATTTCTAATATAGCTGTTCTTTGTCCCTTGTATAGCAGAGGGCAAATTTGTTAAGTCAGAACCGACATTCTGAAAGAAAAGCTAGGTTTTCCGAGACCTGGAGGAAAGGGAATGAGATTTTTATGTCCTGTGTCCTGATCTTTTACTGTGTGTGTGTGTGTGTGTGTGTGTGTGTGTTGGTCCTAAAGCTTGAACTCAGGGCATGGGTGCTGTCCCTGAGCCCTTTTACCTCAAGGCTAGTACTAGCTCTACCACTTGAGCCACTGATCCACGTCTGGATTTTTCTGTTAGCAAAATGGAGATTAGAATCTCATGGACTTACCGGCCTGAGCTGCCTTAGAATTGTGATCCTCGCCCCTCAACCTTCTGAGTAGCTGGGGTGACAGGCATGAGCCTCTGGTGCCAGCTCTGTGGCAGTTCCCTTAAAGCTCTTCCTCTTTCAAAAGCTGTGCTTGTCCAGAGTAAGTTAGGTGAAGGGAGTTATGCTCAGAGCACTGGCCTTTGAGCTTGACATGACTCCCTGTTATATCCACTGATGGCTTCCCAGGATCAGACCTGCAATAACCCTTCAGTCAAGAACCAAACCCCTCCACCCTCTTTCCATCGTGCCATTGGCTCCATATTGTATTACCTTCTTCCTGTTCCGCCCAGCCTGTCATCATGTCAACCCTGAATAGACCATTGCTCATGGCGGTAGCAAACCCATCAGACCCTTATCTGTAAGACCACAGTTACCTGCCATTCTCCTGCAGCCTGAGCAGTATGGATTGGTATGGCCCCTTGCACAGGCTGCTCCTGTAGGACCCCTGGATTCTCCTGTGCCTTCTCCTGGTAGCTCCTGGAGGCAGCGTTTGACAGGATTAAGATTTCGTTTGACACCCCACTGGGGCATTGCTCAGGAACTCAATTGCACTGTGCACTGGAGTCGCACTTATTGGTTTCCGAGGGGATGGAAAACAATTTAAGCAACTTCTGTTCTCTTCAGCCCAGACACACACCATTGCTCTGTTGACTTAGGAGCAGATGCTGACACAGAGCAGAGACTGGCACTGGCGCATGCGCTCCCTCCCTCTCTCTCTCTCTCTCTTTCTCTCTCTCTGAAATCTCTCTCTGTCTGTCTCCAGGATGTCAAGGAAACATTGCGTGCCCACATCAGGCCAAAGCCTTCCTTTTGCCATCTTCTGATTCAAGTTCTGGCGTGTGTGTGTGTGTGTGTGTGTGTGTGTGTGTGTGTGTGTGTGTGAAGTGGGGGGGCGTGGAATCAGAGCAGTGCTGAAAGAGAGCACAAGTCCTTAGGTACTGGGGGTGATGAAGGGAATATGGAAAAAAGATTCTTTCTCTAAGGATCTAGCTTATAGCTTTAAAAGGGGAAACCCAAGGTGCCTGGGTGTGTGCCCTAGTGGTAGAGTGCTTGCTTGGCATGCATGAAGCCCTGGGTTTGAGTCCTTGGGACCACGTAGACAGAAAAATCTGGAAGTGGCTCTATGACTCACATGGCAGAGCTCTAGCCTCAAGGAAGCTCAAGGACAGTGCTGAGGCCCTCAGTTCAAGCCCCAGGACTGGCAAAAAGCAGGGTGGTGGGGGGAAGCCCAAATGCTGGAGAAACAAAGGGAGGGGAAAAATGACCCAGGAATCTTAGTGGAGTGGGTGGTTCTGTGGATGGCTTGATTGCATCAGGAAGGGGTGCTGTTTCAAATTTACTCATCCCCCAAACAAGAGACGTGTAACAATAACAATATAAGGAGTTCAGTGCAGCTCAGAATAAGGCAAGGTGATTGAAACAGTCAGCAGAGCTGGGCAACAGAAGTTTTCAGAGTCCAAATGGAAAGGTGGACTGGGAGATGAGCAGGTCCCCCCATACTCAGCCTAGAGTGGGATGTGGGAATCAGGAGGGAAAGGGGAGATGTAAGGACAACCATCACAAGTTCTTAGATTTTTAGGGCAGGGAGTAGCAGGAGCAAAATCCCTGGGGTTGGAATGGATGTGACATGGTTGAAAAAGGGCAGTCACCTTAGTGAAATGGACCAGAGAGGAGAGTGATGGGAAAATAGACAGGCAGCATGGGTTGTGTAGTTTAGGGGAAGTCACGGACTTTTGATATTACAATACCCATTTCAAAATTACTGCCTCCCTGCAGTATACGGAGTTGTAAGTCACCCAGAAAATCCAATTCTCATCCTTGGTGGAACATGAAGGCCTTGGGAAGAGAACCACTAAGCGGCTGAAAGACTCTTCTATAAAGGGGAGACAGAAATGGTGAACTCAGGGTCCAGGAAAATGGTGCCTGTGTTGCCTTAGGAGCAGTGCCCATGGCTCTGTGATTTATTTCTCCTCATCAGAGCCATTTCTGGTTGCTTTCCATTGAAGAACTCTCATTCCCCCAGGCCAAACGGTATTGAGAGAGTAGGATGGAGGATGGATATGTTGCAGAACTGCCACACTCAAAAGACCATGTTCTTTGAGAAAGACGTGTGTGTGTGTGTGTGTGTGTGTGTGTGTGTGTGTGTGTGTGTGTGTGTATGTAGTGTTTTTGAAGGCCCCCAAGCAAGAGGATGACATCAAAGTCCTTACATGGGCTTATGAGAATGAAAAAGAGAAGCCAAGAGATATTTAGAGATCAGAGACCAGAAATGGGCATATCATGACTTAGTATCGGCGAATAGGATTTTTCTGATGGTTGTTGCTAAATTCTTGGGAATAACTGAGGCTATTTTATTTTTAACTCCCCTCGATGGTGGTGGGTACGCTGGGAAAGATTTTGGGTTGCAGAATCCCGTGGAGAAATAACCATCACAGACTGCCTGGTTTCAAGCCAGTACTGGAAGAATTCTCCAAGGCAAAAACAACACTCTAACAAAAAAGTTTAAAAAAAATCATCGGAGCTACTGGAAATAATTTCAGAGTCCTGCCTCTAAGCTAGAGGTTATGTAGCCTGGCAGTATGTTTGCTTCAAAGGCCACAAACAAACACGCTTCATTTGACCCTCTCACTATTTAAGAAATGTGAATTAGTTGCTATGGAGATTTCACATTTACGTCTGAATTTTCTATACTAACAACAAAAAAAAATCTGACCAATCAGGTCAAGTTCCAATCCTATACCAGTGGTAAGAATTCAGAGAGGGAAGAAATAGCAGTGGCTGGTGATTTCCAGGCATCGTATGATTCCACGTCCTCCATCCACAAATTCCCCCTATCTGCCCAGTTTCTGCAAACACTGAAAATCTGTGGTTCATGGAATCAAGCGTCAAAGTTCGAAACCAAAACAGAGTTGAAAGTCAGTGCTCACCCGAAGATGAAAAACCTGAAGTGAGTTAGCTGTCAACCTCTCTTATGGACACTTAGGCGTTGTACCTGGTGTTACACTGGCTATAGTTCCCAGGGTCTCCTTCCTTCCCCCTTCCTTCCCTCCTTCCTTCCTTCCTTCCTTCCTTCCTTCCTTCCTTCCTTCCTTCCTTCCTCCCTCCCTCCCTCCCTCCCTCCTCCCTCCCTCTCTCCTTCTCTTCCCTCCCTCCTCCCTCCCTTTCTCCTTCTCTTCTTTCCCTCCCTCCCTCCCTTCCTCCCTTTCTTCCTTCCCTCCCTCCATTCCTCCCTCTCTTCTTCCCTCCGTTCCACCTTCCCTCCGTTCCACCTTCCCTCCCTCCCTCCTTCCTTCCCTCCCTCCTTCTCTCTCCATACCACTCATGTCCAGCTTCCAGGCCCTCAGAATAATTGGGTCTGAGCAAGCCTTCTCTCTATAAATATTAATTTGGATATGCTTGGGATGCCTGCTTCTTTTAGATGAATTGTTAACTAGCTTCTCATCTGGAATGTCTTGACAAGCAAGGCAACTATCTCTCTGCTGCTGCCTGCTTCTTTCTGTATGGAGGTGAATGTATGGGGGGGGTGGGGAAGGTTCACAGATGTACCTTGGGAGGTGAACTTTGACTGATCCGTAGGAAGCACTCCTTCTACCCCACCCCAAGCTTTTTGGAAAGATCTGAATAGAACCATATTTGGTAAAGAAAGCAGTATCTGTTTTGAGCTGGGGCTTTCATTGAGTGACAGATCCTCATTAGGGTTTCAGCTGTGCCTGTAAGGAAAAACAAGACCCTGGGTGACCAAGCTTCCTTGTGCCTCAGTTATAACATCTGTAAAATGGGCATGATACTATGTATTTGCCCATGCTTTGATGGACTTAAAACTCATGTATTCCACAACCAGTGCTCAAAAAAAAAGAAGAGTGATGTTGTCAACAGAGGATCTGGAGACTTAGAGCTGCTGGAAGAATGGACAATCTCTACTGGTGGATGGTCTTCCACAGCTCATGTATTCTTGGAACCTGATTTGCTGGCTTGCTGGAGAAGCCATCACACTTCTGACATCAATCCCCACTGAGATCCTGGCAAGGGATGTTAACCTGCCTCAACTCTCCAAGCCAGGCTGATCTGATTGGAGGTGAATTCCACCAAAGAGATGGCCACCAAGAATGCAGCAATTCCACAAACCTTAGTGCTCAGCTCCCATTCTTCACATCTTTTCTTTGTCTTCTGGAAACATTCATTGACCTTCCAGCCCAAATCTGTCTCCTTCTCTGAACACATTCCTCCCCCCTCTCCACCCTTTTCTGCTCAGTGCCTATAAAATCTGCCTTCTAGGGAGACTCCCAGAAAGAAGAGATTTACTCGTCTCTTCCAGAGTCACCTGTGAGGGCAAGAAAGGTATTATTGTTATTTTCTCCATTTTTCACTTGGATAACCTGGGGCATAAGCTAATGGAATCCTGTCTTTGCTTCTTCCTCCCCCCCCACCCCACCTTGGCCCTCATTTTCAGGATAACCTGGAGGCCTTAGATACCTGGCTGTGGTGCTTCTAAGAGTCTTGCTGCAACCCTTCTGAGACCATGTTTGATCGAAAGCAGAAATGGAGAGACACTGCTCTGAGGAGTGTGAAAAAACAAAAAGAGGTCCTTTTCTAAGCAATTTCTACTGGCATAGAGCATTGACACACCATAAAATAAGCAGGATAATCAGAGTGCATGGAGATTTAGAGCCCATCTGGGATGGCAGCGTCTCTAGGCAGATGGAAGGAACAGAACGGTAACCTGCCTCTGCAGGGCAGTGTCCTTTTGTCTCTCTGCCTCTGTCCTATCTGACTTGTCTCTCCCATCTCAGTTCTTTCTCTCCAGGGCTAGCCTGTCTGGACCTGCCCATCTAGAATGACAGAGATATTGTCTGCACCCCTTTGGCCAAGTACACAGGAAGTGAAAGTTCTTAGAGAGATACTCCAAAATCATCCCCCTCTCTTTCCATACACACATTTAAAAAGAAAGAAAAATACACAGCGACACAAGGATGATGAGGAATTTGCCAACACGCAGACACCTGTACCCACAGGTGTATACAGTCTTCTGCCCATGTGGGATTGTTCCATCTGTCACACGTTCCCTCACCTGTCTCTGTCTGTCCTCAATCCCAGAAATGAACAAACATAGAATCCTCTCTCTCATGCTCGAGGTTTCCCTCTGTCTCCAGATGGAGAGGGCCATAGCTCCACACAGGTCACCTATGCCAGTCAGCTTTCTGTCGCTAGGACAAGACATTGGAGGTAGTCAGCGTCAGTTTCAAGTCATGGTTGATGAACTCTATTGCTTTTGGAGGGGGGGGTCCTGTGGTAAGGTAGAGAGAGAGAGGGAGAAGGAGGAGGAGGAGGAAGAGGAGGAGGAGGAGGAGGAGAAGGAGGTGGTGGTGGTTTTGAGGTCTAACTATCCCCTGTCCAGGGACTACCCCTTCTATACTAAAGATTCCACTACCTCCCCCAAAGTGACATAAACTGTCAATCTAGACATTTTTCGGGGGGGAGGGACCCTCAACATTCAAGTCCTAACATCTGTTTCCTCTTCTTCCTTCTCCACACACCTGTGAAATAGGAGCTCGGGCATGCGTGGAATTCTCCCTCAGGGGTGAGCAAGGTATGGTGATTACATCTATCTGACTCTCTGATGTATGGATTCTTTCCATTTCATGTCTCCCTTCCCAGTGCACAGAAATACAGCCACTGAAAGTCCTGTGTGGCATGGAAAGAAACTCCCCCCTCCCCACCCCAAGAAACAGGCTTGAGAGAGGTGGCTTCTCCTCCCACAACCCAACCACTTTCCTCCAAGAACTGGCTCCTTTCCATCTGCAACTTGGGATATCCCAGACATGATGATATTTTATTTATCTTTGGTCTTAAATGTTGTATTTGATTATCTTTAGGTGATACTACAAATGGGTTTCAATGTAACAAGCTAGTTTACAAGGACAAGGACCCTTGCTTAATCCATGGCACCCCTTCCACCGTGGCACTCAAACCATCTCCTCAAGGTACCTGGGTCTGATTTAGTTGTGCAAATTAAGTACCAGGACTTCATCCACCCACCCTTCTGCTCTCCCTCTGGGAGGGGAAGTTGCCAGACAACTCTTGCTTCTCTTCTAGAAGCCTGTGACTGCTGATTGTTCTTGAGACATGATTTAAATGATTTCCACTCCAGGTTGTGGGTGATCAATGCCCTTACTCCTCTTACACTCTTGATAGGTGATCGTCCCTCTATAAAGATGTTCCATTCGCCCCCTGGACTTCTGCTCCCCCTGAGCAATGGAACCCAGAGGCCAGTTTGTGAGTAGCTAAGCCAGCATCAGGCACACGGGTTGGCGTGCCACAGTGACCCCTCTCCCATAGTTGCCAGATAACATTCTCGAGATCCTCACCCATCTATCTTCCCAATTGGCTTAGGTGGATGATCACCCCACCTGGCATCATGTATTCAGGTTGTGTGATCAATGGGAGCAAACTTAAAGGAGCAGTAGTTTGGGATTTGGAGCTCGGTAGACCATGTCGGTCCAGAGGAGGCCACTGTTACAACTTTCCTAACATAAACCACTATATGATCTGTCCCTAATCCTCAAAAAGAGCACGGGAAGCTTCCACGGGGACAGCCAAAGAATATTCTCCTAAGAATACTAGAGGTTGCCCTTGTATCTTGACCTTTAGGGAGGACTTCAGGCTGCTTCTCCCTACTCCAAATCTGCCTCGGAATTCCATTGTATATCCCGGGTCGTGTGTTGAGTTTTTCCTATCATTCTTCCCGTGGTAGCAAGAGCTCTTGATTCTTTCTGGGCATCTTAAGCTGCCATCCTGTGAAGTGATGGGACGTTTTCAGTCCAGGCACATTGGGGCTGGGCTTATGTCAGCGTCTGCATCTTGAATGATAGGATTCACCCAGCCTCCTCATGTCAAAGGCATGTCAAAGGCCTGCACTCCTCCAGGCTGAGGCCTTTGTTGGAGCAGAGAGGCCCCCTTCTGCTTCTGAATAAGCCAGAAGACAAGGTCAGTGAAGGCTAAAGGGAAACAGGGGGTGCAGGGGGCTCCTGTTCTCTTACTCCATGGCAGAGAGAGAAGAGAGCCCCGAGTTGGGAAGCCTGGGTCTCTCAGAGGCTTTGCCCCTTCCTCTGGGCCACACAAGCTCCCCCCGACCCCATCATTTTGTCTCTGTTTGAGCTTCAGTCTGGGGGCCAGTGTCCTCATTTGTAAGAAGAAGCCAAACCAGTCATTCTGAGTGTGCAAATGGGAATTAAGTTTAGCTTGGCGGTGACCTGCCAATTGCTCAATAAATCTATGGGCTGGCCAACTAGTCCATTTCTGTAATTATATGTAATTTAAAAAATACATACATAACTCAGTAAGGAACGAAATCTGGCTCACTGAAACACTGTCTAAAAGGAGTTCATTTCGGAACAAAAGAAAACTAGTATATTTCCTCCCTTCCCTCCCACCTTCCTTCTCTTCCTCCTTCCCTTCCTTTCTTGCTTTGTTCTCCTTCCCTCCCTCTCTCTCTCCCTCCCTTCTTCCTTCTCTCCCTCCTTTCCTCCCTATCCCTCCTTCCCTTCTCCCCTTGCCCTCCTTCCCTCCCTCTTTTGCTCTCTTCTTCCTCCCTCTTCCCTCTCTCCTTCCTTCCCTCCTTCCTTCCCTCTCTCCCTCCATCCCTCTCTTCCTCCCCGCCTCCTTTCCTTCCTCTCTTCCCCTTTCATTCCTCACTGTCTTCCCTTCTTGTTCTCTGATAACTGTGAGCCAGCATTATTTTCCCCCAGTTATGCGCTTGCCTAAAGCCACCCCAATAGTACTGACTTCCATCATAACTTGTACCTTTTGGGGGGGGCCTGGGGGGAGGTGGCTGCAGGGGATGAGTGGCATCTGGAATTTAAACCATCTTGAACACCTGCCCTCCCCCGCCCCAACCCTTGAATCTGTTCTCACTCAATGTCACGGTGATTCTCTGCAAGCTCGAGAGGATGATGTTGTTTTATACTGTTCACATCCTCCCGTAATTCTAGAATGTTCTTGGAATAACCTCCTCCAGGCCCCTCTCTCACATTGCTCCTGTAAGCTGCCAACCTCCTTTGATGGCGTTTCCAGTGTCTTCCCTGCCTCTGCCTCTGCTTCCCCAGGCAATCCCAGCATGCTCAGGGCCTTCTGAAAAGTTATCATCAGCTATCATTAATTTGGAGCAGGGGCTTTCTTGGTGAGATTTCCAGTATCTTCAGCCAGGCGGTAAGCCTCTTTGCCGTCCTTCTTTGCCCTTCTTCATTCGTTCTTGACAGCAAGCCCCTCAGATCTCCCCACCAGAACATGCCAGGCCTTTTCTCCTCCATGTTCCTTTGCCTTGTGTGTTATCCCCTGCAGAGATGTTAGACTCCTTGGCTTATTTATGTTTTGTCTGTCTCCCTTTTCACCACCATGATCACGAAGAATATGTTTCACAAAGGTAGAGGACTCTCTCTTTGCTCATTATTTTAGTTCAGAAACAAACAACCAAGTTTGTGTGCCCCACAGCTGGGCCCTTGATGAATAATTATGAAGCAGGCAAGCCGACCCAAGCACGGTGCCAGGCTCGGGGTGAGCCTGCATGGTCATTAGTATTGAACTCCTCTAGCCCGTGCTCACGTCGAGCTTCCCCACTGGCTCGTGAACTCTTCAAGGACAGTGGCTGGGGCTTATTCATCTCCAAATCCCTCGTACAATCCACCATGCATGTTAATGTCAAAGACCTCTGCCGACATCAGAGAGCCATGCTGAAAACAGGAAAAGAAGAATGAAAAAAGAAAAGCAAGGGAGAATTTTATCATCTGGCTATCTCTAAGCGTGCGTGACTGGCAAGTCCCTGACAGATGGAAAAAAGGGGAAGGAGGCGGGGTGGTTTTGAGGATTGTGACTAGTCAAGCTGCTACTGTCCCCCAAAAGCAGTGCCCTGGATGGTCCTCACCCTGCCTGCCTCTCCTCCCAACTCCCAGTCTGCCCTGCAGGCTCTGTCCTGTCCCTAGAGATGCAGGAACTCATGCATGTGCTCTCCCTGTGTAAGCATTCGTCATTGTCTCGTGAGAGCTGGGACAGAGACCCCATTTCAGCAACCTGGAGAGAGGATCCTGTACCTGGAGACCCATCTCTCGCTCTCTTTTTTTCTTTTTCTTCTTCTTCATATTCTTTCTCCCAGCACTGTCGTGCTGGGCATGTTATTAAAATGCCCTATTTATCAGAGTGTGAAGGAATAAAAAAAAAAAAAAGAAACCCAACCCCAAAACCCTCCCGGCTTAAGCCAAACAATATATAGGATCTAAAATACAGGCTATGAATTTAATTTTCCAGGCAGCAGCAGGGCTCAAGTAAAGGGAGGTAATTTATGATCCTCCCGAGGGAAGACAGAAGTAGAGTCTGACACGAGACGGTGAGTTTTTTCCCCTCTGCTTCCTGCTTGATCTTCACCCCCCCCAACCCCCCCGCCACCAAGCCCTCTGTCTATTCCAGCTTGTCCTGGAAACAGAATGGCAGTTCAACCAGCTGTGGGTGAGGAAGCAAGGAGAAGTGTGCTGGACACACACGCAATATCTAAGGCACCCCCAGGGGTGTGTGTGTGTGTGTGTGTCTGTGTGTGTTTACATGGAGGTCCCATTGCGGGATTGGTAAGTATGGCATGGTATTTTAAAAAGTAAAACTATCCTAGTACCTGTATCTCCAGCCTGTCATTCTAGCTACTCAGGAGGCTGAGATCTGCGGATCGAAGTTCAAAGTCAGCCAAGGCAGGAAAATCTATGAGACTCTTATCTCTAATAAACTACTCAGGAAAGAGAAAAGCCAAAAGTGGTGGTATGGCTCAAGTGGTAGGGCACACATAGATTCAAGGACAGAGCCAGGGGCCCTGAGTTCGAGTGCTAGGATCAACAACAACAACAAAAAGTAAAACTAAAAGACAGGTAATGATTCCCCCCCCTAAATACAATGGGAGACAGCCCAGGCCAACCTAGAGCCCATTATACTAAGTGAGATAAATTTCGACCTTGAGGGGTTTAGGCAAAATAAAGTAACTCTGCCACAGGTTTTTTAATACTGCACAATTCCACTCCTATGACAGATGTAAAAGATTTAAGTCCCTAGAAACAAAAGCCATGGCAGCTGTCAGGGTGGGAGGCAGGGAGACAGGCTGCCGTAATCACCACCCTCACCCTAAAGGAAAGCTTTAATCAGAATGGCTATGTTCTAGAGACTTCTCTATGGCTTTCCACCATTGGTCAGCAGTAATGGGTCTAACTCTTACCATGTTATTAACAGGGAGCTGGCATGGTGACTCACACCTTTAATCCCAGCTACCAAGGAGGTAGAGGTTAGCTAGATCCCATCTTGACCAGAAAACCAGGCATGGTGATTCACATCTGTAATCTCAGCTATGTGTGAGGCGGAAGGCAGGATTTTGATCCAAGGCTAACCCTAGTCAGTAAGCCTGAGACCTCATCTGAAAAAGAAGAATCTAGGGCCATATGCTGGTGGCTCATGCCAGCATATGGATTAACCAGTAGTGAATCCTAACTACTCAGAAGGCTGAGATTCGAACTTGGGGCAGGGAAGTCTGAGAGAACCTTATCTCCAGTTATCCAGCAAAAAAGCTGGAAGTGGAGCTGTGGCTCAAGCAGTAGAGCACTAGCAGAGTATAAAAACAAAGGACTGCACCTAGACCCCTGAGTTCAAGCCTCAAAGACTGGCACCAAAGAAAATCTAAAGCAAAAGAAAGGACTGAGGGCATGGGTCAAGTGGTAGAGCACCCATCCAGCAAGCACAAGTTCAAACCCCAGTATTAAAAATCATGGTATGTGTTTTTGTGACCGAGAGAAAGAAAGAAAGAAAGAAAGAAAGAAAGAAAGAAAGAAAGAAAGAAAGAAAGAAAAGAAAGAGAAAGAAAGAAAGAAAATAATCAGCAAAAAAATCCAGGAGGGAGACCTGGTTCCAGGGTCAGAACACCTTCCCAAGAAGCCAGCCAAGTAAAAGCATGAGACATCTCATTTAAACATCAGTCAGTCCTTGTAAAGAGTAGTTTGCCTAGACTCTCCATAGCAGCAAGTGGTGGGAACTCAGCGCCAGATCAGAGTGTAACCCCCATTTCTGGTGCTTCTTCTTTGGCCTGCTACTTAACCCTGAGACCCTGAGGAGTTACCACCCACTATCACCTGTTCCCTGCTGTCCTTTTTTTTGTATCAAGTCACTCATTCAGTGACATGTGATGGAGTCACTAAAGCTGCGGAAGTGTATTTATTTAAATTGTCAAGATAAATTAACTTTCCGAGCCCCATCGGAGGAATCTTGCATGACTGGCTGGAGAGTTGGGTGCATGAATATTCAAGTGCACGCAGCTCATGAATTAGGGGGCTGTGGAGGCATTTGGAAGACAGCTGCTCGGTGAATAATCTGGGACATGCAGCAGAATAGACAACCGGTCGCTGTGGCCCTCTTGTGTGGGTCGAGGGACCATTTTTAAAACACAACTGCAGTAATTAGATCTCCCTCAGGTAAAGCTAGGGGAACGCCTGAGTGGATGCCATTTGGGGCCTTGTCAACCCCCAAATACAACCCATTCCTCAGTCAGGCAAAAGCCAAAGAAAAACCTCTGGAACCAAGCATTCAAAAGGGGTGCGGTGGGGCTGAGGGGAAAGGGGCAACAGGATGAAGAGGAGAAGAAGAGGGAAATGCAAACAAGAATCCAACATATCAGTCTACAAAAGAACAAAATGAAGAAGAGTGAGGGAAGGGATGGGGAGGGGAGAGAAGGCTGAGAATGTTTAAAGAGGTGACGTTGATCAAGATACACTGTCTTCACAAACGGCTTTGTTAAATAGCAACTCATTTGTATAACTACTTAAAGATAATTTAAAAATCAAAGCCAGGCACTGACGGCTTCTGCCTGTCCCCCTCCCAAATCGTGGGAGGCTGAGATCTGAGGATCTTCAAGTCAAAGTCAGCAGAGCATTAAAATCCACGAGACTCTTATCTCCAGTTAACCATCAGAAAACCGGAAGAGGAGCTGTGGCTCAACATGGTAGAGCATTAGCCTTGAGCAAAAGAAGCTCGGGGGCAGTATCCAGGTCCTGAGTTCAAGCCCCAAGCCCAGCAAAAATATTAAAATTAAAATTTAAAAAACAGCAGCAACTTTTGTAGGCTTGGATCCGGTGGTTCAAGCCTAGGATCCTAGCTACTCAGGAGACAGAGATCTAAGGTTCCTGGTTCAAAGCCAGCTGGGGTGGGAAAGTCCATGCGATTCTTATGTCTGGCAATGGAGCTGTGACTCAGTGTTAATGAGCTAGCCTTCAGCAAAAAAAGAAAAAAAGCTCAGGGACAGTGCTCAGACCCTGAGTTCAAGCCCCACAATCAATAACAAAAACAAATAAATAAATAAATAGCTCCTTATACATACAACCATGTGAAACTGAAGCACTGGGCTAGTCACAAGAGACAGAGCCTGATAAGCTACCCAGCATTGCTGGTGCCTTACTGGCTGTGTATTTCCCGGCCACTTGCTTGATCTGTCTGAAGGAATCCCAGTTAGCTCATCTGTGAAGGGGGAAGACAGAAGGGATCTTTCTTGAAGGGCTGGCTGTGAAGATGAAACACCTTCATATAGCAAAAGCTATATAAAAGTTCTCAAACCTCTCTGCCCGTTTGCCTCACTGGGGGTATTTTTCTAAGCAATCATTGGTGCTCACACTGGGCTGTTGAGATTTGCAAATTTGGAGTGTGGGTTTTCATTTTTAAATGCCTCAAGTTATTTCACTGTATGACTCGAGGCTACAAACCCCCTGGTTAAGTAGAAAACAGATACTCCGCAGACAGAAGCCAATACAACCATGATGATGATGGAGATTCCTTTTAGTCTTAGCTCTCACCTGCAAGCTTTTACCTGTAAGCTTTTCACCTGCAGGGGACACGATACATTCATGAAAAATTCAACTTGGGGTTCCTTCCCCACCCAAATCTACTCCTGTTTGAAGAGAGAAAGGTAGGATGCATGGTATGGAAGAAGCTATCTTTTTAGAGATGGCAGGTGGGGTGGGTGGCAGACTGACAAGGGGCCAGTAAGTACACACACTTCCTAAGTTAGAGTCTTTCTGGTAACTCCCAATGATAATATCTAGACCTTATTGTTAAGATGACTGAATGTATCCTGCAGAAAAGTATGAACCATAAAACATGTAGACACACAGTGGCTGAAAAAAGGTGTTCCTTAATATGGATATTGTCCCATTGCCAGGTCAGAGCAGTCCCCAGCTCTGTCACACTCAGCGTGGGTATGGAAACCAGCTGTGGTTTTCCAATCTCCACTGCTTCCACTGAAGTTTTCCTCAGGGACTGAAGTCTACTCCCTTCTTGAGTGGGTCACGACCCCACGCCTGGCTCATCTCTTCCTGCCTTCACTCTCCTCTTTTTTCACTCTGGCCAACCCTGGGTGTTAATATTGAAGGAATACTGGTTGCCTCTTAATGGCCTTGCTCATTACCCAGCTTTACCCTCCAAGGCTTATCCAAGATTAGGCTCCTCCTTTAAGGAAAGCGCAGCCAATGAGAGGCTGATTTGCCTACAGGTGGACCAGACCTTTTGTGTCCATCTCAGAGAGCTCCAAAGACCTTCCCATCTCTTCAGTTTCCTGTAGGAATTGGCCAATGAGGGTCACACAGCTTTGTCATCTGCTCAATCCCTTTTTTTTTCCCCTCTAGCTGATAACGATATCTCTAGAGGAGGAAAAACATCCCTATTCCCCCCCCCCCCCCCCACCGACAAATCCTTCAACTTGGGATCCCTCCATGGCAGAGCTGGTTTCCAGGAGGAGGAGAGGAGGAGAGGAGGAAGAGGAGGAGGAGGAGGAAGAGGAGGAGGAGGAGGAGGAGGAAGAGGAGGAGGAGGAGGAGGAGGAGGAGGAGGAGGAGGAGGAGGAGGAGGAGGAGGAGGAGATCCTGAACCATCTCAGGTTGATTCTAGGGTAGTTAGGTGGCTTTAATGTGGGTTCACAGTAGCCTTTTAGAAACGGCTTCAGGATGCAGTGAGGATGGGTGGATGAATGTCTTGTCAATTTCCATTCTCGTTACAGTAAAAGAATCACTTTTGGATTAGGATTTTACTGCCTCTCGTGTTGAGTGAATCTTGGGAGGCCTTGTGTTCTGTCTAGATCGGCAGTTTTCTCTGGGCCTCACTCAACAGATGGATCAAGTCTTGGACAGAGGGATTATTGGCTCTTCGGGAAAGAAAAAGAAGAGTTGATTCAGGATATGTACAGCTTGGGAGTTAGATTTTAATGGAACAGGGGCTGGGAATGTGGCTTAGTGGTAGAGTGCTTGCCTAGCATGCATGTAGCCCTGGGTGTGATTCCTCAGTGCCACATATGCAGAAAAAGCTGGAAGTGGCACTGTGGCTCAAGTGGTAGAGTGCTATCCTTGAGCCAAAGAAGCTCAGGGACAGTGCCCAGGCCCTGAGTTCAAGCCCCAGGACTGGGGAAAAACTTTTCATGGAACAGCCCAGACAGAAAGAAACTTTCACAGGTAGAGATGATAGGATAAGGCTCCATCCTGCAGAATAATTCCCACTGGAATGGAGAGATTAATGGATCTCCCCCTGGGATGACATCACGTGATATCCTACCAGGAGCCCTCTCCATAGTCATTACGGTGTCCTGTGTCCCCACAGCACTGATGGACACACTGTCAGCCTTATCATCCCCATTGGTCAGCCTTGTTTGCAGGAAGGTTTCCTCCTCCCCCTCCTCCTCCCCCCTCCCCTCCCCCCCTCCTCCTGCTCCTCTTCTCCTCCTCCTCCTCCTCCTTCTCTTCTTCTTCTTCTTCTTCTTCTTCTTCTTCTTCTTCTTCTTCTTCTTCTTCTTCTCCTTCTCCTTCTCCTTCTCCTTCTCCTTCTCCTTCTCCTTCCTCTTCCTCTTCCTCCTCCTCCTCCTCTTCCTCTTCCTGATGGTATATGGTGTCTCTTAAAGATATCATTTCCATTAGGATCTTGAAATAGAGATTCATGGGAAATTTTCTGGGGTTGGGAGAGAAGTGTACTCAGATAATTAGAGGGCCGGCAGGTATGGGTGGTGCTGGGACATACTCCACCCCAGACCTAGCTGTCCAGAAGAGATTAGCTACGGCTCTGGTGAAAAGGGGATGCTCCAAGGTAAAACATGGATGCACAGCAGGTGGCTGGAGACAAGGAAGGAAATGTTCTTCAGGCAAGGTGAGCCCGGGTGAATCACAGCGATCTGAGTTTCCCCACATCTCATGCATCAGGCAGAGAAGAGAGTGCAAGCCCACATCAATTCTATCTCTAGAAACTGATTTTTGATAAATGAGTCACCACCATCTGAGCTCCACAAGCTGTCATGGGTCTAAGCCAACTCAATGAATCTGCGGGCTCTTGGTGGTTTATTTCATCAGTTGATAACTATTCAATATGGGGTCGGAAGGGGAGAAAGGGAGAGGAAGAGTTTATTTGGGGCTTCTTAAAAAGCTATCCTGAGCCAGGCGTGGTGGCTCACGCCTGTCATCCTAGCTACTCAGGAGGCTGAGATCTGAGGGTCGTGGCTCAAGCTAGCCTGGGCACTAAAGTCTGTGAGACTCTTATCTCCAGTTAACCACCCAAACTCCAGAAGTGGTGCTGCAGCTCAAGGGGTAGGGGCGGTGGCCTTGAGCTGAAGAGCTCAGGGACAATGCCCAGGCCCAGAGTGCAAGTCCCATGACAAACACCAATGAAAAAAAACTATTTTGCCAAGCGCTGGTGGCTCAGGACTGTAATCCTAGCTACTCAGGAGGCTGAGATCTGAGGACCATGGTTCAAAAACCATCCGGGGCACAAAAGTCCATGAGACTCTAATCTTGAATGAACCAATAGAAAACTGGAAGTGGTGTTGTGGCTCAACATGGTATAGCGCTAGCCTTGAGTTGAAGAGCTCAGGGACAGTGCCCAGGCCCAGAGTTCAAGCCCCATGACCAACCAAAAAAAAAAGCCCTACAACAAAAAAAGATAGAGATCTTTATAGGATTGGGCTATCATTCCATCCCCCAACCACATGAAGGTGAAATACTCACCAAATGTAGCCTTATCAACCACCTATAAAACTTAGAAAATTTCTTTTTTTTTTTTTTTGCCAGTCCTGGGCTTGAGCACCACTTCCAGCTTTTTTTTCCTATGTATGTGGTACCAAGGAATCGAACCCGGGTCTTCATGCATGCAAGGCAAGCACTTTAACCACTAGGCCAAACTCCCGGCCCAAAACTTAGAAAATTTCAACAATTATCACCCACAGAATTTTGTTGCATGATCTGACATTCTCTCTCTCTCTCTTTTCTCTTTTCTCTCTCATTATGTGTATAATAATATATACATATATTATATATAAGTATATAATATTATTAAAGTATCATATATATGTATATATATTGGCATCATTCCTGGGACTTGAACTTAAACATTGAACACTGGCCCACATCACCATTCCAGCTCTTGAGTAGTTAAATGACGATAAAGTCTCATGGACTTTCCTGTCCAGGCTGGCTTTGAACCATGATCCTCAGATCTCAGCCTCCTGTGTAGCTTCTGCCATTTCTCCCTTTGCTTCCTGTCCCCCATGCTGTCTTGTTGAAGAAGCAATGGCTGGAGCAATGGCAGCTCTTTTACAATCATAAAGTTCACACCCATATAGCTAAAACACCCAAAATCCTGAGGAGTGGAATGAAGGGTAGAATCACTCTTCTCTTTGATGATATATCCGAGCTGTTGTCGCATTATTCTTATCACTATCCATTGTTGATTCTACACTAAAAAGGAATAGACGTCTTAGTGGTTGAGACCATGTGTTCTGTCAAATGCAGATCGTGATGTGTGTGTTGGGGGGGGGGTGGGATGGGACATAGGCCTAACGAAGCATCCACAGAATGTTCTGAGGTTCAAGTCCACTTGGCACTGAACTTGAAGGAAGACTAAGGGGGAAACTGAGGCAGCCTTGATACTTATCACACTGAATATTACCACCTCATGTCCCCCAGCTCAGCACTTACTCCAGACTTTCAGTGAGGATGGAAACCTTCTCTCTCTACACTCTTCACAGTCTTTGGCTTCTTGTTTCTCTGGAGTTCCAACCGCAATGGAAAATGACCTCTGAGCTATGTACTGACTGAGTTAAACCTCTCACTTTAGAAGGACACGCGACCTGGACTGCTCCCTCTTTGAATGCTGGCATGAGTGGCGTGGATTATGTACAGTGCCATCAACTCGTGGACGAGAACACTGGCACCAGGAGTGGGGACACGTCCCTCCCTCCCTCCCTCCCTCCTTCCCTCCCTCCTTTTTACCTAGGTCTGTGGAAATGGTAGAATTTGCATTTGTACCCTCCAGGTTCCATTCATTCTCTCCTTGTCCTGGTGAGGCTTTATTATCTTCATTTTTGGTTTATCACAGCATCTCATTTAATCTCCCCATAGAATTCCGATAGATCATACGTGTCCTTTGACACCTCATGCTGGGGGCATGTTCCCTGTTCTTTGTTCCATTCTGTTGTTTTCACTCCCCCCTCCCTCCCCTACCTGTCCTAGCATCCTTTTCCTTGCAGGTACCATGGGAGGATTTCAGTCACCCACGCTGGAAGGAAGAACAAGCAGCCCGCCAAGGAACATTCCAGCACCACGGTTCCCTGCCGCAAGCTGTGCCTGGCTGCGCCTTCCCCCCCACACCCCCCCTCCCCACCAGCAACTCTGCCAAGTCAAGCCTGGCTGTTTGGCACTTGAGCCTGGAATTAGAACACGATAAGGTTAGAACCTTCTAGAAGAAGGTAAAAGGGATTAGACTCCCAGCTCCACATGGCTGGAAAGGGGGGGAAAAATGTCAGCAAAGAGCTTATGGGAACAAAGGGGCACAGGCTGGCATTTATTGGGTACCTATGAGGTGCCAGACACTTGTCACATGGGCGTTCACTTAATCCTGAAGGGGCCGCGTGTGTGTGAGGTAAGAGCAGGAAATGGAGGTGCTGTACCCACAGGATTTCCTTTCTCACCTGCCCCAGTTCTGCAGGAAGCATCTGACAAGACCACTTCCCAGGGCACCCTCGGTCTCCATCCCAGGATAAGCTTCCTTGTTTCTGCACGAAGAGCTTTGGGGGGTACTCTCTCCATGAGCTCCCCACTCGGTGTGGTACCCACACGACACAACACTAACACCCAGCCTTCGCATCTCTCCATTGATGCCAACCTTGGAGAGCTCTCTAGAAGAGCTAAATCATGAAGAAGGGAGATTAAGGACCAACCCTGCACAGATCCACTCCCCTCTGGTTCCTGCAGCTTCTCCTGGTGTGTGGGCCAGGCCCTTCTGGCTCTCTCTCTCTCTCTTTTTTTTTCCTTCTGGCTCTCTTTAGGTCTCTACAACACTCTGTGTTCCCTCTGACCACCAGGATTTCCTGCAGTCTGCTCTCTCTGCCTTGGACACACTCGCTCTGCCTCATTTCATTGTTTCAAACCTGCGGGTGGCCTCAAATCTGAGCTTGGCTGTCACTGTCTTGGAGCCCTCAATAAGGTCACAGCCCTCTGTCATATGACTCTCCTTCATGATCCTCTTCCTCCTCTTCCTCCTAGTATCTAACTTAATCTGGATCATATATTCATCTGGGGATATTTCACTGAATATTGTTCATTGATTCATTTTTTTCTGCAGGTCCTGGGGTTTGAACTCAGGGGCTAGGTGCTGTCTCTGGGTGTTTTCTTTTTTCTCAAGGCTAGTGCTCTACGTCTTGAGCCACAGCCCTACTTCTGGATTTTTGGGGGGTGATGAATTGGATTTTCCTGCCTGGGTTGGCTCTGAACCATAATCCTCAGAACCCAGTGTCCTGAGTAGGTAGGTATCAGGTGTGAGATACTGATGCCCACCTCTCACGGAGGTTTTAAATCAGTACTGCTTAGAACAGCGAATGCCTCTCACCCTACACCTCTCACTGAGATACAGAAGCCATATTTTGAGAGATCGAATTGAGAGGTTTTTCTTTTCTTTTTTTTTTATTAGAAAGCCAGAGACTACAGGCAGACACATGTCTCCAGAAAACTTGCAGCCTCGAATACACTTAACACTGAGAAAACTGAACGAGGGGAAAAGTGAAGCAATGACAGAGCAGGGAAAGCAACACCAATAAACTGGATCAACTCCAGTGGAGAGCTCAACTGGGACACCTTGGTGACGTGAAGCATCGTGCAAAATGGTGGCTGAAGTGTTTGGGGCCTAAATAGGGTCCTGATCAGCAGGCAGGGTCACAGCTCGAGAGTCTCACGAGTTCATGGCACAGGCCTGGCAGGTCCTGTAACTTATTGGTCAACTCCCTGCCTCCTGCCTCTAGGAATTCATGTACGTCCATCATCTGGGGACGGGTGGGGGGTGGTGGTGGGGACTTTCCCTTCTTCATCCCTGAAGACAAGAGGGGGCCAGTTAAACCCATTTCCCTACCATCTACCATGTTACCAAAATGGTGCCAATTAGAGCCAGAACCGTTATTTCCATCAGCGGTATGTCTTTGACTAGACCAGAACCCTGGAGTTCAGAAAGATTAAGTCACTTACCATTTTTGCCCAACAGAGTTTTGGGGAAATGCAAAGCTACATCCAGACTGTGAAAGCAGAGTCTTGCTCGACTTCCAGATGTGCCCTTGGAGGAGGAGAGGAGGAAGAGCATTCCAGCTCGTGAGTAATAAATGAGATATGCTCATCGAGGCCCCAGCGACACTCCATCACCAGCCAGTTAACCACCCGTGCTCCTCAGGGCTGCTGTTAGCCATTGGAGAGACTGATGGTCCCTAAGGACTCATCTCATTATCCCAAGAGCCATATTGGGACTCCGTTAAGGGATAACCAGCTCATCAATAAACCTCACACTAATTCTACAATTGCACAGGGCAGAGCAAGTGACCAGAGCTCTGCTCATGTGATCTCTTGACAAAGCCTCTCCCCCACCCCCGCCTCCATTGCCAGCCCGAGTAAGCAAATGGTAATTCTCAGAAAAGAAACACAGCCCTTTCTAGAGCGCCCCCCCCTACCCCCCCCAGAACCCATTTGCCCTAATGCAGTGTAACCGTCTTAAGTGAGTGCCTGATAAATGAATGGGCCTGTTAAGCCCAGTTCATTGTACTTTTCCACTTGCAGGCTGTTCACCTCTGTCATTAGCAGTCGGGACTTTTTTTTAGTGCTATGGCTGTGTGCATTATCTACTGGATCTGTGTATCTGGGCCATGTGAGCCTGGGTTCACATGTGCCTCTGAGCTTGGTGATGTGCTCATGAAACATGTATGCTTGGGAATACATATTGCTTGGAGATTTGCACACATGTGCCATGATCCCAGGACTTTTCACTGGTCACAGGGCCATGAGTCAGCGGTAGATACTCAGGGAGGCCATATTTTCCTCCTCTGACTTTGTGTCTGCACTAGGATAGGAGAGGACTGTAATTCCCATACTCAGAAGAGAAGGATGAGAGAGAAGAGAAGGAAGGAGAGGAGGAGGGACAAGAGAGGAGGGAGGAAGAGGAAGAGAGGGAAAAAAGAAAGATAAAGGAGGAGAAGGAGCCTAAGGCAACCGGAAGTTGTCTGTAGGGGGGAGAAGCAGCTCTTACAACCTTCTGATAGTTACCAACACATAGTCTGTCCCCAAAGCAAATAAATAAAGAAGAAAAATAACCAGACAAGAAGGGAGGGGGGCGGGGAATGAACTCTTTCACATGAGGTATGAGAAGTAGATTGATGGCTGGAAGGTGGATGATGGATGTCTCATGGGGAAGTTGGCATAAGGTGGAGAGGCCAGGGCTGTAGACATGGTGACAGATCTTCACTGGGGACAAAGCCATGGCTCCTCCACGTGTCCCACAGAGTGTCACCATGACATGTTGGCCTCTCTCTTGCTTCTTTCCAGCTGCTACGTTGTGATCTGTGGCTGTGGCATAGACGCAGGAGAGACTGGAAGGCGGTTCCACGCTGTGGGTGAGCAGCAATGTCTCGTGGGCTTTTTCTTTCTTTCTTTTGTAAAAGCATGACTTATTTCCCTGTTTTATTTTTGTTGCTTCTATTCCAAGAAGTGTCTCCAGCTGTCTGTCTGACACCTCAGTGTTCAGTCCTTTGCAGCTCCCCCTGGAGGCAGGGGGGGGGGTTCCCTAACCTGTGCCCTTTCTCCCTGGGGGAATGTGCTCTCAGGATCCCGTTTCTAGGGACTCCTTTTCATTCATCTCTGCCTCTACTTCAGATCTCCCTTCCTTCAAAGGGTCCCCCGCTGCCACTGTACCCCAGCATCAGGCCCTCCTGTCTCCCCATCGCTTTCTGCAGGTTTCTTCCCAAAGCATAGGCCAGAGTCGCCTCAGAAGCACAGGCAGGCTCATGATTTCTTTCTGCTTCCAGCAGTACCAAATAGCTGCTTGGTGAGGCCCTGAAAGACAACTCAAGAGAAGGGAAGACCTTGATGGAGGAGGTCACAGGTGCTTACACCTGGCTTGACAGAGCAGGGCAGTGTGCCCTGGCCACTGGACTTTCTGCCCTCACGTTGAGGCTGAGCCCCAGAGTCACTGGGAAAACAGTGACTGGGGGCCTGGGAGCCTGGGGTCATCTCTGAACCAGAGCAAGGAGAATTTGAGGACGAGTCTGATGAACTGGCTTCAGCCACACAGCAAAGATGAGGAAAGTGTGTGCTAGTCTTGCCTTTGATGTTAGGGACCCCTTGTTCCCCCAAATGGCTCAACCTCAGCACGTGCAGATTCTGCTTGGGCAGACTCAATGAATTCCCTTTTAGTATTTATTTATTTATTTATTTATTTATTTATTTATTTATTTATTTATTTATTTCTGGTACTTGGACTTGAACTCAGGGCTATTCTCTCTCTCTCTCTCTCTCTCTCTCTCTCTCTCTCTCTCTCTCTCTCTCTCTCTCTCTCTCTCTCTCTCTCTCTCTCTCTCTCTCTCCCTAAAGAATGAGTCAGTCCACATAGTCCAGAGTGGGTAAAAGCAATAAACAGATATCAGAATAAAGAATTCCTTTCTCAGCTGCCAACCTGAGAGAAGGCTCTTGGTGGCAGATGGCTTGATGGCTGGTGAACAGAAAATTGCTGCGTTTTCCAAACGCCAAATAATTCGGTCCATTTTTTTTGGGGGGGGGAGTGGTACAAATCCTATTTTGAAATGATTCCCCTGGCTCAGATGACATTATAAGATTAGTAACTCAACAAAGCCAGGATGGACAAGGTGAGAGGCTATGGAGAAAAGGCTAGGACTAGGCGATTAAAACATGCTTTGTGTTTCTGCAAAAGGAAAGGGTCAAACAAAATACCTCAAATCATCTTTCCCTTCAGGAGCTGATAGCATTCTTGATTCTTGTGAGATAAGAGCTTTGATGACACATTTTATCACACTTGTGTGAGCTTACGTCTCTCCCCCACCCCCACTAGGTATCTGTCTCCCAATCTGGAGAGGCAACTCACATTCAGTGGGTGCTTTGTAAGACAGAGAGTCTGTCTATTTTCAATGCATCTGACACAGGGAGCTTTAAAAAAAAAATAAAATGAAGCTTGGTATGGGCAGGATATTCCTGTAGTCCCAGTCCCTGAAAGGCAGAGGCCAGCCTGGGCTGCACAAAGTCTCAAAGACAAAGTAAATACACAAATCAAAGTAAAATTGAACCTTTCAGTTCTTTACAAAATATTTCATGTATGTTTCCTTTGTACTCCTTCCAAAAAAATCACTTTGTGTCTTTCCTCCTGGACTATGAAGACTGACTCACTCTTTAGGTTGCTGAAAGGAAGGAAGGAAAGAAGAAAAGAAGGACGTCATAAAATTTCATTGTAGGTGTAAAAAGGGAGAGAGGGTTGGCTTTAATACAAGTTCATATCAAACTGAAATAGACCAGACTCTCCAAGCCATTTATCCTTCCTTCCTTCTTTTTTTCCTTCCTTCCTTCTTTCTCTCTCTTCCTGCTTCCCTCCTTTCCTTTTTTCCTCTCTTCTTCTTTCCTTCCATTGCTCCCCCATTTTCTCCCTCCCTTTATTCCTCCACTCCTCCTGTCCTTCCTTTCCTCTTCTTTCCCTCCTTCCTTCCTTTCTTCTCCCCTTCTGACCTCCCTCCCTCCCTTCCTTCCTTCCTTCCTTCCTCCCTCCCTCCCTCCCTCCCTCCCTTCCTCCCTCCCTCCTTTCCTTCCTTCCTTCCTTCCTTCCTTCTTTCCTTCCTTCCTTCCTTTCCCTCCTTCCTTCCTTCCCCTCCTTCCTTCCTTCCTTCCCTCCCTCCCTCTCTCCCTCCCTTCTTCCTACCCCTTTCCTCTTTCCTGGGTTGGCACTGCTGTCTCTGAAGACAGAGGCACATCCTCCATCCTCCTGTGTGTCATGCAAGAACTGGTGGTAGCGATGTTTGGGGGGGGGTGGAAATCCCATGGTGTCAGGCGTTTGGAGTGAACTTGATGGCAAATTACAGCCTGTCACTTGCCAATGAGAGAGAGGAGAGAGACATGTCAACTTGAGTAGATGCCTTTTTGTCCCTCTTCTCTTGTGTATGACAATTTGGGGGAGGTGACACGAATGCCATAAAGCACAGGGCTAATGGATGCATTTACAGTGCCCCAGTGAGCAAGCCGGGGAGGCCTGGGAGAGGGAGGAGGAGGGATATGGGTGTCTAGAACAGCAAGGGTGAGCATGTAAATAGAAAAAGGAGGAGAAACATCGTGGCAAGGACTAGAGCTTGGTCACGAGAACAGCAAAGCAACAATGAGGAGAGAGGAGACCACCACAAGACCAGCATGTCCCCAGCAAGTACAGCATCTTTGAGGATGCTTCTGGGCCTTTGTGGCTGAAGTTCTGTCTCCGACATGGCCAGGTAAAGAAATAAGATAACAACAGAGCAGAGACCCGGAAGCTATTGTGATTCCATAAACTTCTTCCGGGTCCCTTTTGGACCCCATACCATTGAGACACAAGGGAAGGTAATTTCTACACTTTTTGCACTTCCCTTTCAAAGAGCTTCTAGCATAAAGCAGCAATGGGGTTTGTTTCTGAGCATGTTCTTTTCTCTAGAAGGGGCTCAGGGCATGTAAACTCGAATATGAATGTCCTAAAGGGCGTATACTCAAGGTGAGGTATTCAGATCCTTGAACTTGCATGATTCTGGTCCAAGAGGTCAGGGCAGAAGGTGAGAGGCCAATGAGAATCTTGAAGACAGGATTCATTCTTTACAGTGCTTTCCCTCTCAGCAGCAGAGAGTCAGGGTCAAGTTTACAGAAGACGATTGATTATTAAAGGGATTTGGGGGTGAATTATTTTAGACACCCAGAGAAAGGGCAGGGGAGATTTCAAACCAATTTTCTGACATTTATTTCTCTCTTTTCACCCCTCTGAACAGGGTTTCTGAAGCTTCTAAACATCATCATCCTCTCTCTCTCTCTCTCTCTCTCTCTCTCTCTCTCTCTCTCTCTCTCTCTCTCTCTCTCTCTGTCTCTCTGTCTCTGTCTCTTTTTGGTTTGTTTTAAAATGTATTTTAACAGTACAGAAATTATCTGAGCCTGGAATCTTTCTTCCTGACCTTGTTTGATGTAAGCATTTATGTAAAGGTCCTAGAAGTAATAAAAAACAACAACAACACAGCCCTCATTGATCGAACATGGTGAGGAACAAAGAATCCTCATAGTAATGAGGAAGGAAAATACTGACATTTCTCCATCATGGTGGTTTGCCCTCCTGTGCGTGTCAGGAGGGTGAGCCCGTGGAGACCGGACCTCGGGTAGGCTGGACTCTGAAACTGGACAGAGCAATCCTGGCCCTATAAAGGGGGAGGGAATTAAATGCATAGGGAATGCCAACCAATCCCCATGATAAATGTTTGTCCTATGTGCCCTCTGTGGAAAGATGAAAAGACAGATCAGTTATCAAGTCACTCGATGAAGCAAGCCAATGAGGAAACATGCCAAAGACTGGAAAAGAAGGCTGTAATTCCATGAGAGTTCTGTGCCCTTCCTTCCAAGGTCATTTACTATTAAATGACCCAAGTTGCCATAATCCTGGTTTGCCTTGTCCCTCTGCCCCTCCACCAGTCTTCTTTTTTTTTGTTTGGCCTTAGTGGGGTTGGACTCTGGGTCTTTGGCTTGCTAGAAAGATGCTCTACCAGTTGGGTCACACTCAGCCCTATTTTGTATCAGCTATCTTTCCGATAGGTTGTTCCATTTCTGCCTAGGGTGGGCCTCAGATAGATGGCCTCCTGTCTCTGCCTTCTGTAAAGCTGCAATTTCCATGCAAGAGTGATGGTGTCTGGCTTTAGTGTTGAGCTCTAAGTCTTGCTAACATTTTGCCCTGGCTAGCCTTCAACCCTGATCCTTCCTTTCTCTGACTCCTGATTAGGTGACTCGCTTTGTGTATGTGTGTTTTCTTTTGTTCCAAGTCTTTGTTATTAGTATACCTCGTTAGTTACAGAAATTGGGCAAATAGTATTGGGAGAGTCAATATATGTCACGTCTGCTACTGCGCTGCCTTATAGCACCTTGGCTGCTGTTTTAATGTCTTACAGAGTTATGCGGTGGCATACTTCTGACAATTTAACATTAATATGAATGAAAGTTCTTCATTTGTAGTTAGGTTCTTTCTCTGTGTTGTACAGGTCTAAGGTATGGTTTGAACTCAGGGTCTCGGCACTGTCATTGAGCTTTTTGGCTCAAGATTCTCACTCTACCTCCCTTGAGCTACAGCTTCACTTCTGGCTTTTAAATGGTTAGTTGGAGATAGAAGTCTCACTGATTTTTTCCCTACCCAGGATTGCTTCAAATTGCAAACCACATATTTCAGTCTCTTGAGTAGCTAGGGTCACAGGTGTGAGTTATCAGTGTTTGGCTATGGCCTATGTTTTGTTTGTTTGTTTGTTTTGCCAGTCCTGGGGCTTGAACTCAGGGCCTGAGTACTGTCCTCGGACACTTTTTGCTCAAGGCTAATGCCCTGCCACTTGAGCCACAGCACCACTTCTGGCTTTTTCTGAGTATATGGTACTGAGGAATCGAACCCAGTGTGTCATGCATGCTAAGCGAGCACTCTACCACTAGACTATGCTCCCAGCCCACTGGCCTATGATTTTTTTTTTTGGCCAGTCCTGGGCTTGAGCTCAGGGCCTGAGCCCTGTCCTTGGATTTTCTCAAGGCTAGAGCTCTACCACTTGAGCCTCAACACCACTTCGAGCTTTTTTCTATGTATGTGGTACTGAGGAATTGAACCCGGGTCTTCGTGCATGCTAGGCAAGCACTCTACCACTAGGCCAAACTCCTGGCCCCACAGCCTATGATTTTTGACAAGGAAAATTTTGCAAAGAAATTCCTTACAGAATTGCATAGAATGGCTTTACCACTCATAAAAATTCTGATTCAATGACATTACCCCTTTCATAAAGAAATGGAAAGACTTGGGAAAAAAACACATTAAGTGAAGTAAGCCAGACCCAAAGGAACATAGGCTCCATGTTTTCCCTCATTTGTCATAATTAGTATACCTTTAGGACTCTTCTAGCTATGTAAATATGGTCATATAAGATGAGACTAAACAAAATGAAGTCTAGGATATGGAAACAAGAGGTTTCTCTTTGTGATTGTTGGTCTCAATGTACTATGTGCAGTTGTTTCTTCTTTTTTCCTCTTATGATTAATCTCTTGTGGTTACTGAATCTGACTTTGTTACCTGGTGTGTTGTATATATGTCTATTTGTTTATTTGAAATAGGGAAGGGAAAAGGGGAAAACAAGATGATTGGGAGGGGCTGGGAGAGGGGAAGGGGGACAAAAATATGAGAAGGGGTATCAATGTTTGAGAAGTAATGCACCCAGTACCTGACGAATGTAACTGTTACCCCTCTATACATTACCCCAACAATAAAACAAATAAATAAATAAAAATAAAAATAAAAAATTCTGATTCAAGCAGTCACTGGTGGCTCACACCTATAATCCTAGCTACTCAGGAGACTAAGATCTGAAGATTGCAGTTCAAAGCCTGTTCAAGAAGGAAAGTCCATGAGACTTTAATTCCAATTAACCACCACAAAACCAGAAATAGAGTTGTGGCTCATAGTAGCAGAGCAGTATTTGTGAGAAAAAGAGCTCAGGGACAGTGCCCAGGCTCCAAGTTCAAGAATCCCTGATTGACTAAATAAATAAACAATCTCTGATTTATTCATTTATTCCTTCTTTTCCAAGCCATAATCATTTTATTATCTCTATAGTATTGGTTCTTAAAAACTGTCAGATAGTTGGAATTACAGATATGTAGACTTTCAGATGAGTTTCTTTTTTTTTCAACCAGATATTTATATTTTCATTGCTATATCAAACAATTCCACTTATCATAGCACTCTATGAGTGTCATTTGTTTTATATACTTGCCATGGAAATGGCTGAGAAGTACAGATGAGTTTCTTTTACTAAGAAAAATGTACTTACATTTTTCTCTGGGCCTGGGTGCTGTCCTTGAACTCTTTAGGTCAAGGTTAGCACTTTACTACTTTGAGCCACAGTGCCACTTCCAGTTTCCCTGTAGTTAATTGGAGATAAGAGGCTCACAGATTTTCATTCCCTGGGCAGGCTTTGAACTGCAATCCTCAGATCTCAGCCTCCAGAGTAGCTAGGATTATAGGGGAGAGCCACTGGCTCCCAGCTTTCCAGCTGTTTTAAGGAATCTTAGCTTACTACTTTGATCCATTGTATGGCTCTATCAGAGATGATTCATTCATCATTAGAGAGAGTCTCAGTTGCTGCCAGACTTGAACTATTATAAATCAAGACACCATAAATATCTCTGTGTAGATGTTTGGGCATCTACATTATCACATTATAGTTGGGAAGTGTTGGAAAAAACCTAACTTTGGAAATTAATGGCAAAGACCTTAGACAAACTAGTGAGTATACTAGCACAGAGAGAGGGGGGGGACTAAGTTTATAGAGTAGAATTTTCATAGTGAAATGATACACTGTCCCTTCCAGTGGGATCAAGTGTCGAAAGCTTGTGCTGGTGGATTTCGTTACTGACCGGTGACTGGATCATGGGGGCTCTGAACTGAACAATGGAATGGCTAATCCATGGATGGATTCACAGGGTTATAGCATTATTGGGAGGTGCTAGAAGTGTTCAGAAGTTCATGGAGGACGCCAACCTTCATAGTTTGTATCTCCCAAGGAACCACTTGATTTCATCTCAGTTTTATTGATTCTAGGTTTCATTGATTCTCTCTCTTCATTTCACAGTTTTCCATTTTATTAATTTCCACTTTGACTTTTATTGTTAGTATCCTGTGTTTGTTTATTTTATATTGTTTTTTTTTGTTATTTGGTTTCCCAGGGGGAAAGTTTAGATTATTGATTTTTTGAATCTTTTTTGTTGAATATGTGATTTATAGGTATTGAAGTCTCCTAGAAGATCATTGCTTTTAGGCCAGAAGTTTGGCCTACAGGTAGCGTGATTGCCTAGCATGCCTAGACCTGGGTTCAATTTCTTGGTAGCAGATACATAGAAAAAGCTGGAAATGGGGCTGTGACTCAGTGGTAGAGGTCTAGCCTTGAGAAAACCCAAGGACAGCACTCAGGCCCTGAGTTCATACTCTAGGACTGGAAAAACTATTTAAAAAAGAAAGAAGATCATTGCTTAAACAAAAATAATAATGTAATACATAAATATACTATATATTATATGTATATCTTATACAATATAAGTATGCTTGGGTATGTACATATTATATAACATATGTATATTATATTATATATTATATATAATATATATATTTACAAGCATTATATACATGTATCTTTTATATTATGCATACACAATATGTTTATATATTATATACACATGTACATATGTCAATGAATGCCAATATATTCTTTTAAAAATGTATGTTTAATGATATTTATTTCCTTACAAATATGGTTTTCACACTATTCCATTTTTGGTAGTTTGTATTTTCATTTTCACTTAGTGGAAAATCTTTAAAATGTTTTCTCCTGCTGCTTCTTTTTTGTTGTTGTTTTTGTCAGTGTTGAGATTTGAACTCTGGGCCTGGGTGCCGTCCCTGAGTTCTTCAGCTCAAGGCTAACACCTTGAGCCACAGCACCCCTTCCTCCACTTCTGGTTTTTGAATGGTTAATTGTAGAGAAGAGTCTCACAGGGACTTTTCTGCTTAGGCTGCTTGGAACTGTGATCTTCAGATCTCAGTCTCCTGAATAGCCTGAATTATAGGCAAGAGCCACTGGCAACAGGCTCTGTAATTCCTTTCTTTGATCTGATTCCCACACAGTGAATCTCACAGAATCAACAGACCCATGGTGAGAAGGTTAGCTAGGGTTAGTATCGTCTCTGTGGACAGTGGTCTTGAAGCATAATGGATATGCCAGTGACTCACACCTACAATCCTAGCGACTCAGGAGACTGAGACCTGATAATTCTGATTTGCAGCAAGTCTGGGCAGGCAAGGCTCTGAACCTCGTTATCTTCAATTAACCACCCCCAAAAGTTGAAAGCAGAACAGTGGACCAACTGGTAGTGGTTAGCCTTGAACAACAAAGCTCAGGGACAGTGCCTAGGCCTTGAGTTTTAGCCCTAGGACTGGTGCATGTGCACACACACACACACACACACACACACACACACACACACACAGCATACAAAATCATAGATAGCATCTATAAACACATATACCTCAGATCTCAGTGCATAACATGTGACTTTAGACACCAAAATATTTCTAGCTCATTCCTTTTCTCTGTCGCTTGCAGAATGATTTTCTCAGCAAAGCAACTAGTATATCCAGCCAGATAACATTTCCAATTTATCGCTCCCAGGAAAGTGCTACAGGACAAGAACAAATACAGTCTTGTGTTCAATCTATTCAATTAGAACAGAACACAGAATTTATTTTAGCACAGACAAATCAGCAAATCCCATCCTGAATGAAGCCCATTTAGCATTTTTATGTAGGCTTAATTAAATCACCACTGGGGTTTCATACCAGTAAGAGAATGGTCTTCAGGAGATGGGCATGCTAAACACTCCTCAACCATGCCTGGTTGGGAGGGGATAAATGAAAAGGACGACTGCCTTTTGGAATTCCTTGCTTCATTTCCAAGTTTTGAGTCTCTGCTAGATCTGCTAGAAGCTTTGGGTCTCTTGAAAACAAAGAATTGAGGCTGCAGTGCCAGGGTGTGTGGGGGGGGGGGGGACAAGAAGTGGGAGGGGTCAGTGTGCTTCTCTACCCATGAGCCTTTGCCTCTCTCTACCACTTTGAGCCACAGTCCCATTTCTGTTTTTCTGGTGGTTAACTGGAAGAGTCTCGGGGACTTTCCTGCCGGGAATGGCTTTGCATGGTGATCCTCAGATCGCAGCCTCCTGAGTAGCTGGGATTATAGGTGTGCCACCAGAACCTGGCTCATTGCCCTCTTGATCAGCAGGGCATCTGATTTATAGGGATGGGAGCAGAGCATCTTTCCTGCCTGGCAGATGAGTTGTTCTGCTTTGCTTGGGACCTAAGTCTCTGGAGAAGAGAAACCTCCGTCAATCTTTCCTGGAAGAGCTCATTTCTTCCATGAAACCCAGGATGGCCCCCCACACAAATTGCCATGTGTTATTCTCTCTCTCTGGAAAACTTGAAATTTCTGTGTGTTCAAGATTCTCTGGAAGAGAATCTTGCAGGTAATTAGACCTGAGAGTGCCATCCAACATTATTAAGAGAATGGCAGAATATAAAGACAATTATATTTCAATGAGTCAAATATTTTCTCTCTCTCATTTTTTTCCTCATTGAAAGCTATGTGCTGGTGGCTTTCATCTGCAATCCTAGCTACTTAGGGGGCTGAGATATGAGGACCAATGCTGAGAGGCTGTTGGAAACTAGCTGGTCCATCCCTCTCCACTTCCAGATGGAGGGATGAGAAAGTCTAAGGGTCAGAGTCCTACAGAACCAGACCTGAGGCATTACATCCTCAGCCTCTGCTTCCTCCAGGAAAGCCAAGTCATTTATTCTCTCTTTGAAAGACAAGGGGTTGGCATTTCCCAGGACAGATGAGTTCAGGCTCTGGCAGGATCTTATTTACAAAACTGGTGAGTCTGTTTGCATCCATTCTGGAGGCCCCAGGTGGTAGGGATGTGTAGGTTAATAGCCACTTTGAATAGGAAGACAGGGGAATTAGGAAGCAGCTGAGTGGAGGGGAAAAATAAAATTGAACCCTGAGACTAGAGTTGGGGTCTTGGTTCTTGGGTGTGACCTCTTTTACCCTCTGTTGCCATATCAAGCCTTTACATCTATGCTGTTTTCTAAGAGTTGCAATTTTGGTTTTTGGTAGTTAAGACAGAGTCTGAGGGGCCGGGAGTTTGGACTAGTGGTAGAGTGCTTGCCTAGCATGCATGAAGACCCGGGTTCGATTCCTCGGTACCACATACATAGAAAAAAGCCGGAAGTGGTGCTGAGGCTCAAGTGGTAGAGTTCTAGCCTTGAGAAAGTCCAAGGACAGTGCTCAGGCCCTGAGCTCAAGCCCAGGACTGGCAAAAAAAAAAAAAGACAGAGTCTGAGAGGCTTTAGGCAATGTGTCTATTAATCCATGCACAGTTCTGGCACCCACGCCTTGTTTATAAGAACTAATGAAGAATCTCCATGAGATTTTTTTTTTCTATTAGCCTGGCTTTCAACTTCTGACTACTTCTGTGCTTCTAGAAAATAGTTCAGTGTTGATTTTTTTAATTAAAGAATTTATTAGCATTGATTTTTACATCATATTTCAAATGACATGTTTAACAAACAAGTGTTCAAGAAGGAAATCTCTATATACAATCACTGGCACTTAGTTTTTAGAACATAATCAAAATTAGGCTAAGGGTTTGTATATCATACATACATATTAATTTATGAAATAAAACATTATGTCTATAGAGTCATAGGTTTTTATGTCTATGTAGTTGTGTTTATATTTCCAATACCATGTCCATAGCATTGGGTATGTAAATATTGAGTCCTCGCTCTTGTATCAGTGTTGATTTTTTTTAAAAAAATTATTATCAGGGGCCGGGAGTTTGGCCTAGTGGTAGAGTGCTCACCTAGCATGCACGAAGACCCAGGTTCAATTCCTCGGTACCATATACATAGAAAAAAAGCCAGAAGTGGTGCTGAGACTCAAGTGGTAGAGTGCTAGCCTTGAGAAAGTCCAAGGACAGTGCTCAGGCCCTGAGTTCAAGGCCCAGGACTGCCAAAAAAAATTATTATCATTAAGTAGAAATTGCCATTTAACAACGCAGTTTATGAACATCATGCTTTTTTATGTTTTTCATATATTTTTTATTGTAATTAATAGATGGGTTACATTATATTCGCCAGATAGAAGGTGCATTACTTCACATACATTGATACCCTTTCTCATGTCTTGGTCCCCATTTCCCACCCACCACCCCCCGCCCCTTATCTTGTTTTCCCCCTTCCCTATCCAATTTCAAATAACCAAATACACATCTATACAATATATCAGATAACAAGGTGAAATATAACAATATGAGATAGCCAAGGGACAGCAAAAGAGATGAGAGATAACATAGTACATTAAGGACAACAATCGCTCATTATACGGCTTTTGTTTCTATATAATGGAGGTCCTTTCATTTAGCATCATACTATATGGCCTTATGTATCTAGGTTTTGTTCTATTGCAGATCTCTGCTACTAGAGCCCAAGGTTTCTACTGATTATGACAAATGAGGGAAACCACTGAGCCTAAGTTCCTTTGAGTCTGGCTTACTTCACTTAATATGATTTTCTCTAAGTCTTTCCATTTCCTTACAAATGGGACGATGTCGTTCTTTCTGACAGCAGCATAGAATTCCATTGTGTACAAATACCACAAATTTATGAACGTAATCCTTTCAACATTCTTACTCCTTCTGAAATAAGGAGACTGGGTTTAACCAGCACCATTTCAACCACGTAGTGCAGTATAGGGAATCGGGTTTCATGGGTGCCATCTTGTCTTCTTGGTGGGAGAAGGGGAAGTCTCACCTCCCAGGTGACGGATGTGCCTCAATTCCTAGAGGAAGGGGTGGGACTGAAAGGACAGATTACTGAGCTTGTCAGTTGTAGGCCTTAAATTCATGCAATTCTGGAGTTTCCTGTGACCCTGGCCCCTGACCTGACACTATTTAGGCTCAGCTCAGCTCCAATACCATTGGCCCATTCTTCCTGTGTCCTGTCTCTTGGCTCTCCCTCCAGTCACCATGGAGTCCCACTCCAACTCTCCACAGGAGTTGATCTGATTTGTTGGTGTTGTTTTTCTGTTCTTCCTCTCCTGACCTCATGGTTCAGTTTTCTAACAGTGTTAAGTGTCTTTGAGGGGCTGCAGGTCTTCATGACAAGAGTTCACCTGCGGTCTGTGGCCTCTCTGTTTCTTGTGAATGAGTTTCCATACCACAATCCCTCCCACCCCATCCCTTCTCTCACATTTTCTTTAAGCAGTTGTAAAAAGGAGCTCTGTGTGTGTGTGTGTGTGTGTGTGTGTGTGTGTGTGTGTGTGTTCTACTATTGAAAAGATTCATGGGAATGCAGACTTAGAAGTCATCACTCAGTAATTATCCGAT